>NW_019238747.1:40815-55682 GCF_002742605.1 Olea europaea var. sylvestris | reverse complement strand
GTTTGACCATCTGTTTGTGGGTGACAAGTTGTAGAAAATAATAACTTAGTTCCTAACTTACTCCACAGAACACGCCAAAAATGACTCAAAAACTTCACGTCTCTATCAAACACTATACTTTTAGGTACTCCATGTAAACGTACTATTTCCTTAAAGAACAAGTCCACAATATTAGTAGCATCGTCAGTTTTATGACATGGTATAAAGTGCGCCATCTTACTAAACCTATCGACCACTACAAATATTGAATCCCTACCCCTCTTTGTCCTAGGCAAACCTAACACAAAATTTATAGATATGTCTACCCATGGTTCACTAGGCACAGGCAAAGGAGTATACAATCCATGAGGTTGAACCTTAGACTTAGCCTTTTTGCAAGTTATGCACTTTTCACATATTTGCTCTACGTCATGTCGCATTCTAGGCCAATAAAAATGTTCTCCTAACATGTCTAAAGTCTTTTGAACCCCAAAGTGTCCCATTAAACCACCCCCATGTGCTTCCCTTACCAAATAATTCACGCAAAGAACAATTAGGAATGCACAACTTATTTTCCTTAAACAGATATCCTTCATGCCTATAGAATTTATCAAATGCACATTTGTCACATCTATCAATTTCATACATGCTTTTAATATGCTCAAAACCAAGTAATCTAGTACTTAATGAATTTAAAAGCACGTACCTTCGAGACAATGCATCAGCAACTATGTTTTCATTACCTTGTTTGTACTTGATGACGTATGGAAAAGTCTCAATAAACTCCATCCATCTCGCATGTCTTTTGTTCAACTTACCTTGACCTCTCAAATGCTTCAAAGATTCCATCTCGCATGTCTTTTGTTCAACTTACCTTGACCTCTCAAATGCTTCAAAGATTCATGATAAGTGTGTATCACGAATTCCTTTGGCCATAAGTAGTGCTGCCAAGTCTCCAAAGCTCGAACAAGTGAATACAACTCTTTGTCATATGTCGGATAGTTCAATGCTGCTCCACTCAACTTTTCACTAAAGTAAGCAATAGGCCTCCTTTCCTGCATTAATACTGTTCCTATACCTATCCCTGATGCATCACACTCAACCGCGAATGTTTTATCAAAATTAGGTAATGCTAAAACAGGTGCTTTACATAGCTTATCCTTAATCATGTTAAATGCAACTTCATGTAATTCTCCCCAATGGAAACCTACACTCTTCTTTACTATTTCAGTCAACGGTGTGGTGATGGTGCTAAAATCTCTTACAAACCTCCTATAAAAACTAGCCAATCCATGAAAACTTCTAACTTCAGTTATAGTCTTAGGTGTTGGCCATTCTTTTATAGCTTTTATCTTTTCTTCATCAACTTCTACCCCATTAGCACTAACCACAAATCCTAGGAAAACAACTCTATCCATGCAAAATGTACACTTTTTAAAATTGGCATATAGTTGTTCCTTTCGTAATACAACAAGCACACAATTTAAATGCTCTAAATGCTCATCTAGGGTTTTGCTATAGATTAAGATGTCATCAAAGTAAACCACAACAAATTTCCCAATAAAAGCACGCAAAACATGGTTCATTAAACGCATAAAAGTGCTCGGTGCATTAGTGAGTCCAAATGGCATAACTAACCATTCATACAACCTATACTTAGTTTTAAATGCCGTTTTCCATTCATCACCCTCCCGCATGCGAATTTGATGATACCCACTCTTAAGATCGATTTTACTTAAAATGCAAGCCCCATGCAACTCATCAAGCATATCATCTAACCTAGGTATTGGATGACGATACTTTACCGTGATATTGTTGATAGCTCAGTAATCCACGCACATTCTCCAAGTCCTGTCCTTCTTAGGTACCAACAAAACAGGTACAGCACATGGACTCATGCTCTTCCTGACATAACCTTTGCTCATCAACTCCTCCAATTGCTTCTGAAGCTCCTTCGTCTCCTCGGGATTGCTTCGGTAAGCTGGTCGATTAGGTATGACAGCTCCGGGTACAAAGTCAATCTGGTGCTTGATGCCTCTGATTGGTGGCAATCCACTTGGCATCTCCTCGGGAAACACATCGTCGAACTCCTGCAATAAAGATTTAACCAAATTAGGGGGGGATGTGTTAGAATCCTCAAAATTGAGGAGGGACTCCTTGTACACTAACAATATCATTTGTCTACTTTCACTCATAGCCTTTTTCAACTCACTCTCCTTTGCATAGAAGTTGACCTTTGGCTTTTCTATCCGCTCAGCTGACTCTTTTTCTCTCTTCTCAACTAACTCCTTTTCTTTCCCTTCATGTGGCTCCTCTCTCTTTCCTCCACTCTTAGTCATCTCACTATTTTCTCTCTTATCGATGGTTTCACTATTGCCTCTCCTTTTTCCAGACTCTCTTATTCTCTCATCTTCCTCACTTTTCAGCTTGAGTTGATCTCCATAAACGAGTGTAGGTGTTAATGGAGCAAGAGTAATAGTCTTCCCATCCTTGACAAAGCTATATCGATTCCTATACCCATCATATGTGACCCTTCTATCATATTGCCATGGTCTTCCTAACAATATATGTCCCACATGCATAGGCACCACATCACAAACTACTTTGTCACTATAACTTCCAATCGAAAAATTGATTAAGACCCTTCGATTCACCTTAACTTCCCCACTATCATTCAACCATTGTAACTTATAAGGCCTAGGATGTCTTAACAATGCTAGTCCTAGTTTCTCAACTATAGTTGTGCTAGCTACATTCGTGCAACTCCCACCATCAATTATCATGCTACATACCTTATCGTTGACGTAACAACGTGTATGGAAGATATTTTCTCGCTGCTGCTCCGAATCATCCACTTTGACTTGAGTGTTAAGAGCTCTCCGTGACACCAACGACTCTCCAACAACAAACTCCAATTTTTCTTCTTTTTCAACGTCCTCCAATGCAGGAATGTCATCATACTCGCCTTCACTTTCACTCACCACTTCTCCATTATCCAACAACACCATTACCGTTTATTTGGACATTGAGAAGCGATGTGCCCGGACCCCAAACATCTGAAACACTTGATATCTCGGTTTCTTAATGGTTGTGAATCAGTTTTGGGTGCTGTTTTGCTAGCACTTTCCTCTTTCCCTTTTTGCCATTCATTCCTACCATTAGGTACAGCTTTATCAACCTTATTGTTGTTGTTGTTGTTCCATCCCGGTTTCCAAGATGGATTTGCACTCGAAGTTTCTATCGGTTGCCTAGTTGTCCCTTTCCTCTTCAACTGTCTCTCCACCTTCATAGCCACATGCAACAGGTCTTCCAACTCCACATAATGTTGCAACTCTACTACATTGGCAATTTCCCGTGTCATGGTAGCCTCTCGATCCTCCACCACTTAGCCCTAATCATGAGTATTTCCATCTCCTTATGGTAATCTTCTACACTTTTCGACCCTTGATATAGGCCTTGCAGTTTTTGATGGATATCTCGGTAATAGTGGCTAGGAACAAACCTCTTTCTCATCAATGACTTCAATTCTTCCCAAGTGCTAACTGGTCTTCCCCCACTCCTACGTTGTGAAGTAACCACTTGGTCCCACCATGAAATGGCATAGTCACTGAACTCTAAAATCGCTAACTTCACCTTCTTTTCCTCCGAATAATTATAACATTTGAAGATCATCTCAACCTTTCTCTCCCACTCCAGATATGCTTCGGGATCGCTCCTTCCTTTGAATGAAGGAATGGTCATCTTTATATTTCCTAGATTTCCATCCAACTCCTCCCCGCGATCATTCCAACCCCGTCTATCGAACCTATCGCCTCTATTCCTCATCCTTCCCATCTCAACACCGTGAAATTCATCTTCGTCCAGTTCACTCCCATATCCATACTCTTCTCGCCTTTCCCTCCTAGGCTCCCATCTATTCGGTCCTCTAGCATTGGACACATCTACTCGATGCCCCCGACTAAGATTGGCCACCGATGTATCTAACCTATTCATCCAAGCCTCTTGCTTCTCCAACCGTTCTCTCATATCTCCAAACGCCCTTTGAAACATTGGCACCAAATCCTCCGATGTGTTGTTATTGTTGCCTTGTCGGCTTGAGTTTGATTCTGCCCTTTCTGACATCCTAACACTAAAATTTTATTTAACTGCCTCACCAAAGTCACTCGGAAACACACAATGGCTTTTACCCTCTATTGAGCTCACCTCTCTGCCTTTTACCACTCAGTTCTTTCAACAATTGCTTCTAAGGACAATCAACAAACTCAATCAATCTTGTAGAATTCTCAAACCGGATGTGATTCAAAGAATTGTAACAAAAAGGACTCAAGGAAACTTCTAAAACTTTGACTTTGAATTGAAGGAATGGAATGAATCAATGTGTCCAGGCAATTGAGAAACGATATTGAATAAAAAAATTTGTTGGTATTTGACGGATCAATAATATGTAACAAATTTTTTTTTATAACTGTACGGATGAACAGTAACTTTTTTTTTATGATCCGAAATTCAATAACAAAACCAACGCAGAAAACGAAAACGAGTTTGGGCGAAAATTGACCCCGGAAACAGAATATGAATATTCTTTTTGACACTTTTTGGATCAAAAAATCAAGAAAACCTTCAGGACACAAGAACACAAGGAATTGAAAGGAATTAAAAAAAAAACAAAGATATAACCTGATTAAATTGGAGCCAAAGCTCTGATACCAACTGATACGAACCCCTTAGCAATGGAAACTACGAAACCCACAACTAGATTGATGCGGAACCCAAGAACGCCAATACTAACCCGATTTTAGATCTTGAACCCCAATAATCGAACCAAGAAACCTTAGATTAGCGAAGAATCTGAAACCCCTTGATTACAATCAATGAAACCCACAATCTGACGTCAAGAACGCCACAAGAAATCGATTCTTGATAAGTTCTAAGTTTGTCCAATGAAGAACAATCGATTGAAAGAAAATTTCTCTCTCTGTATTAATTTCAGCAAAAAGTTTTTTACATCATGAAAAGAGTTTCCTATTTATACTATGGCATAAAAAAACGTCCAAATTAATCAAAATATGGTAATATTTTGATTTCACAAGAGTTCTACCAACATTAGAAGATTCGGCAAAAAATTTAAAAAAAATGAATTTTTTCCCACTTTTTGATCTATGCGGCCGCATAGATCATTTCTATGCAGTCGCATAGATCACTCCAGCCAGCCACATGTAGTTTCGGTGGCCTTCTATGCGGCCCCGCATAGGCCGTTGAGCCTGCGGTCGCATAGACCAACTCCGTGCCGCCTTCGTCCGCTTTTATCTCGTTGATCCAAGTTCCTTCGGCCTTCGACCCCAACATGAAACTTGTTCCATTTGACCTCCCGAACATTGTTTCATCGATCGTTTGCTTGACAAGCAATCCCATCGCTTCTTTCACTCGCTTCGTCCTCGATCGCATCATCGGTCCGCCTTCGATTATCAATGGATCCTTTCCGTAACTCGTCGCTTGACTCGCTTCGGTTGTGGACGTGCCTTGATTCATATCAGTCGTGCTTCGCAATGACAATAAACAAAGCACAGGGTCAAACACTTGATTTTGTTGGTTTATATCTTCCCCAACCCGTTTTCTGTCATGGTTTCTTCGGCCTTCGACCCCAACATGAAACTTGTTCCATTTGACCTCCCGAACATTGTTTCATCGATCGTTTGCTTGACAAGCAATCCCATCGCTTCTTTCACTCGCTTCGTCCTCGATCGCATCATCGGTCCGCCTTCGATTATCAATGGATCTCATCCTGCACTCGCCTTCTTCTGGCTCGGCTCTTGAATCACATCACCGACACTCAAAAGTTATTGGTTTTAGATGCATATTTAAGAAAGAGCCAAGGGTACTAGTAGATGAAGGGGACAATTTTAAAGCAAGGTTGGTAGTCAAACGATTATGCTCAATAGAAGGAGTTTAATATGCTGAAGTCTAATATCCATAAAATATTTATATATAAGGATACTTGTCGATGATTTTTGTGTAACTATAGAATGAAATGTTTACGTGAACATGGGTAATAGGGTTACACAGTATGCACGTGGATGGCATCTAAAAATAAACCTACTCTCCTTTATTTAGCGAAGAAATCAATGGTAATAGCACATAATAGCGGAAGAGATCAAATTGGCCGACATAAGACGAGTGATAAACCACAAGAATTCCCAAATCAAATCAATCAAAGAAAAAGGCTGTCAAGGCTCAGCGCAAAATAGCATCTATATAGAATAGAAGTTTCACATCGCGATCGTGAAGTGGTGCTCCTTTTTTGATAGGGTTTCCCGATTCAAAAAGCTAAGGCTCACCCAATCACAACTATAGAAACATGTTGGTTGAGCTAACGTGATTCCCATGCTGCTGTGAGAAAGCACAAGCAACCGCACCAAAATAAATACTCTGAAATGAGAAAGAGTTGGCTCTCTCTTAGTAAAGGTTAAATAGGAGCCTTCAACTCGAGCCAGTTGTTTCAAGGCCATTGTCTTTACGATAGCACCTAAAGGCATCAAAATCAAGTGCTAATGGAGATCCAGTGGAAGTTGGACTTTCTTCTCTTCCTAAGGCCTAAGCTCTCTTGCTAAACCTTTATACCTAAGTCTATCCAATTGCAGGTGCTAGGATAAACCACTACAATTCAAGTAGCAGTTGGAGTAGTTGATAAGGAGGGGCCAGGCAACAGATAGTCCCAGCGTTGCAGAAAGGGTATTCAAAAAACTGTTCTTCAAGTATTTCTATTAGAATTTTTATTTTTTTACCTTAGTTTTCTAAAAAAGAATCCTATTAAATTACCAGAATTTGGAATATTGATTTTCACAATTGATTTTCTAATTATTTCAGGCGAGGAGGGAAAGAATAAGTGAAAGAATGAAGCTTCTCCATGCTAATGTTCTTGGTTATGTTCCTCATTGTGACAAGGTGAATATTATGAATCACAAATAATATTACATTTATAAGTGCACAAAAAAATTAAGATTTTCCTCTTCCGAGGATGGGGAGTACAACTAAAGAAACTACACTTCATTTGTTTAGTGTCTTTGTGACTCCTAAATTACATTCAGACTCACTGCTCGAAAGAAATTTTGTTGGAAAGTCGATATACATAATTGTCTCTGTCTATTGAAATTCTATTCTGTTCAAAATTCTTCATCCGACAGCTTTATGTGAATCGAGTGATAAATAGGTAATTGCGAAGGCCCTTATGTTGGATGAAATAATCAACCATGTCCAGTCCCTGCAAAATCAAGTCAAGGTATTATATTTTTTCCTTCAAATTATCTAATTAAACACAATATCAATTTATAAAAAAAATTAATATATGTTTTCGTCTCAATGTATATATTCAATTTATCTCGATGAATTCGCTTTGAATAATCCTATGTTGTATGACTTCGGAATGGATTTTAGAACCATTCATGGTTAGACCTGACCAGGTACATGAATTTATCTTAATGAGCAATATATTTTTTATTTTAAAATAGTATTTTGTTCTTTATTTTTTATTTTTTTGGTTATATAAACATGCAGAATTTATGCAGCCCTACAGAGACACCAGCAAATGACTATCCTCTATTGGACTCTTTTAATATGCTGTTGTTTGAACATGACCAAATGCTTATTATTTTCTCGCGGTATAGACGAACAAGATTTTTGTTCTTTTTCTTTCTTAATCTTGAGAATATGTGATTATTGTTTTACAAAATTGACGAATTTTATGTCATTTTCAGAAGAATCGATAGTTTTTTTTTTGGGAGTGGATGAACTAAGATGAAAAGATATTAATCAGACAGGAATTAGCTATAATTTGTGTTCATAAATTTATCTGGTATGCAGTCAATCACTATCTAATTAAAGTATGAATAATTCTTAATACAAATGAAAATCATACGTTAAAAAGATGATTATTTTTCAAATGATGTTTTGTCGTACTTTACCATGTTTAAGGTATCCCAAAATATCATTAATTAATTGCCTATAGGAAAAGAAAATTGTGTCGAACTTCGTATATTTCACCCTGCATATCATATTTTGTATATTAGAGTTTATTACTGAATACTTGTTAGTGGTATTTATTGTTGGACCTGGTGGTTTCAATTGAGTCATTGAAATGGTGCAAATATGGAAGAAATGGTTGATTATCTTCTTGAGAAAACGGCTCTCAGTGACGATGAAGAAAGTGGTAAGCAGAAATTTGAGTGAATGGAAAATCATATGTTGTGGTTGTAATATGTATAGAGCACCCAAGGATTTAATCACACCAAAGCCGATTTTGTCTAACAGTTTTAGAATGGAAATTTTCATCACATTCACATTAACAAGTGTTTCAAACAGGGGACATTTCTATAGGAAATTGAAGAGTTTTGACCTCAAGCATATTCTTCTCATACTTTTTCTTTTTGCATTTTTGTCTCATTTTTTCCAACTCCATATTCTTGGTGGTTTGATTCATTCCCTTTTACGTTTGTTTCAATTTTTGTGAAAGTTTCCCAAAAATTCAGAAAACTTCATGTTTAGTTTAGTTTAGGGTTATTATCGGTGAAATTGATGCCTCTATCTTTATTAACTGAGTTGGGTTAGAATTCATTTTTTTGGGGTATTACAGTTGATTTTTTTGGCCATAGATATCAGATTTTTTGGTTCAGTGTTGGTGGTTGGGAGTTTATAGTGTTGGGCTTATTTTCATATTTGTATACATCGTCTTTTAATTTATTTATTTTCGTATGAATTCTCTTGTGCATCAAGAATCACAAGCCTTAAATCAAGATTTCTTGTTTACTTTTTAGATTTTTCTGATTATGCTTCACGAAGGATTTAAGCTCAGTTTTTCGATTTCGGGTAAATTGTTTTACAGTAGTTATGTCTTTTTTGACCGGTTTTGTTTATATTTTTCTTATTTGTTTCTATGTAGGAGAATATTCTCATTTGAGGAAGTGTTTAAGAGTCTAAGATCTACCAGTTAGAGGGTCTTTCAACTGAGGCTGTTGAAGAATCAGATGAACATGTTAATAATACATTTAGGTTAAAAATTATGTACAGTTGTAAACTTACATTTACTATATGCTTTTAGGCTACACAACATCACCATTTGCTACAATTAATGTGTTAGGCACGGTCTGATCAATGGTCAACAGAAAGGGGAAAAAATTCAGTTCACTGGTAAAATAATAGGTATACTGTTTGAAAATTATGAGATTTGGGAATCTATAAAGCGATTCCTCAACAATAACACAGCTTTAGTAGCTAACAGTGGAAGACACAATCTATTTTACAAGAACAAAAATGTCACAATCTGTAGGAGATAAATATAATAGAAATGCTGAAGAATAACACATAAAGAGCTTTTCCGTGGTGGATGAGAAAGTTAAGAGGTTCATTACTTATGTTGGAACTCTTTATGGTAACAATAAGATTAACGACATTCATTCATTTAGTAAATTAATTCTTTTCAAATTTTTGAGTTCTTCCTTCTCTATGCTTGCTTATGATCAATGATTTCATCTACATAGTTAATTTAGCCAATATGCAGTTAACATTCATTTTTCTCCATATAAAGATGGGACATAAAGTTGCATTTATTCCAAGGGGTATGTTAGCGCAATAGCTCGATGTGTTACAACTTTTGGGATGATAGCTTTCACGAGTAGTTTCTTTGTAAAGTGTTATAGCTCAAATATGTCAGTGATGATGCTTACATGTTTACTATGGTTAGGTGGTCGGTAATCTGCTTCATCATTCTGCCAACAATCAAGAAATCTTAATCTTCTATTCTCAAGACTCTATGAAGCAAGGTAATATTTATTTTTTTCTACACTTTATCTATTTTCCCATTTCAATTTTCACCGGCGCCAATTGATTAAAGTATTTCCCTACTTGTTTATGTAGTGGGTTCACTTTCGTTATTTTCCAGTGGTCACATTATTTTTCAATGTATTTATCTTTTCTATAATCTTCAATTTATTGCATTTCCTCTTTGTCTATCACTTTCCCAGCACTCTACTAAATCAAATGCTAATTTGTTCAAATAGAATGCAAAAATTAGATTACTTTAATTGAAAATTGTTTACTGTCACTTTATGAAATTTAACAATTCATTGAGTTCAGAGTTTAAATTACAATTCTACATTTGTTTTACTAATTTTCCTATTTTGCATATTACAATGATTGTCGGTGAGAATCCAAATGAGAGAAGATAGTATTTCTTCCGTTGCTTGTGACAAACATCAGGTATTCTTCCATAAGACAAATCTTGCTGAATTTTAGTTCAATCTTACAGTTCTCATTTAGATTCACAATCGTCAAATGTTTTTTCGTTTTTTGTATTTTATGTATCAGATTCAAACTGCTTAGGCCCTGTTCTCTTTACCGTTTTCGGGCCGTTTTCTGTTTTCGATTTTTCTCAAAACGGTGAAAACGTGTTTTCTTTCTCGTTTTCGAAAACGAAAAAAAAATTTGTGAAGAAAACACAAAACGACTTTTTTGTCGTTTTGGGCGTTTTCAGTGTAAAACTTGAAAAAACTGAAAACGTGGGAAACACCGTTTTCAGTGTAAATTTATTTATTTATTTATTTATTATTATTTTTTTTTTGAGGTGATCTTTTTGAGGCGATCTTGTTGTGATTCTCAAAATTTCAAAAAAAAAAAATTCATTTTTTTTGTTTTGAGAAACTAACAAAAAGAACGCATTTTCAACAATTTTAAAACAAACACTCAAAACACAAAACTCAAAATGAATTTAAAACTCAAAACACAAAATTGAAATACAAAGAGAACACCCCCTAAAGGCCCTATGTAACAAGCAAGATCGTATGGAGATTATGATAGGTGAACTGAATTCTAAGCATGAATCGTTGGTGGCAATGATGGCCCAAATGATGGAGCAAAAGGGGAAATCTAGAGACAAACAAAAAATGGATACGCCAGTTCAGATTTACAACGGCGAGGGACTACTCACAGCACGCCTGGGATCCACATCGGGTAGTAATACCAATCAAAGTTTTATTTATGTTTGCAATCCCTTAACTATGTCGCATATATTCTAATATGTTCTGTTAAACTATATTATGAAAATCATGAAAAGAGAGAGAGAGACACAGAGAAATCCTTCATTTGCGAATTTTATTTGCAAAATCTGATATATATCTAACTTATTTCATTGGCAGCATAGCAACATTAGTGCTGAAATGTATTTAAAAGGGAAAGCAGATGTGTGGTTTCATGGCTTCATCAGTAGCAATCCCAATGCTCACTGGGATTTATTCTCTAAGGAGGTGTGCAGGAGATTTGCAGAAGCTACCAGTGAAGAGGTTATAGAAGCTTTTAGTAAGATCAGGCAAAGGGGCACAGTAGCTGAATACCAACATTCCACTTATGTTTTGTAAAAAATCAGTACATTTGAACACAAGCTCATTTCTTGTTCTCTTGTCCATCAGATGACATTGATGTTATAATAAAACTTCATATGAGATGAACCAATCCATTCATTTCCAACAGGTAAAATAGGCAAATAGATCTACTTTTTATAATATCAACTAATAAATTTATTTTCTTACAACATTTCTATCAATGTAGTTACTATTCCAAGTATAATTTACTCAGTACTTTCTTTTCCTGTTACGCAAAAAAGCAGTAGGACAAATAAACACTGCATATGAACTGAAAAATTATGATGAGCAGTATATAAAAGGTACATGTACTTAAAATCACCTCGTTCATTTACAAATTTCATTACTCACATACTACTAAGAAATAATTGAATCCTACTATATACAATTATTTATTTCACAAATGCACCAACAATTACATTTTCACATGTTCTTGTATAATTGCAACTTCTATCATCTGAAGGAAAAAAGGACTCTTAAAAAAATTTCTCCTCAGAATTTTTTCCAGATACCTTCTACATACACGTAGTATGTACTATGATACAGTAAATAGAAGAAAATCTTCCATTTATTACAAGGAAAAAACAAAATTAACTTTATAGCAATTTTCCAGATACTTTTGACAATAGATATTTTACAATTGACACATGTTAATTTGTACTATTAATCCTTATCTTCTGAACATTTGAAAATGTGTATTGAAAAGTCAAAATATGTATATTAAAATAGGCTTCCTCCATAAATTTTCTATAAATAGCTACACTCAATACTTCATTTTCAGGTTTGTAACCATACAAACGTATTACAATTATCACTTTCACCTTCCAACACTTCAGAAATCCAAACTTCAATTTGCTGCTGGTAATTTTTTACATATCCAGTCTACAACTCTTTCTTAGTCTTTTGCATTAATAAATTCCTTACATTTGCCTAATAAATCCAGTTTACAATTATCACTTATAACTTCCAACACTTCAGAAATCTAAACTTCAATTTGCTGCTGGTAATTTTTTACATATCCAGTCTACAACTCTTTCTTAGTCTTTTGCATTAATAAATTCCTTACATTTGCCTAATAAATCCAGTTTACAATTATCACTTATAACTTCCAACACTTCAGAAATCTAAACTTCAATTTGCTGCTGGTAATTTTTTACATATCCAGTCTACAACTCTTTCTTCGTCTTTTCCATTAATAACTTCCTTACATTTGCCTAATAAATACAGCCATAGTTTTATATTCGTAACTACATCGTTTTACACTTTTAACTTATTTTTCATGCAAATGACAGATATAAAAAATGGTTGCAACTTACAAGTTTATCCCACAAATTACTATATCAGAGATGAACTGGTCTGCAAAGCTTATTGTTGCAAGAAAGCAGGCACCAAAAACTGCACGTAACTCTACAACTCGATATCAAAATCTTATCTTCATGGACTTGCAGGTTACTACATACTAATAATTACAAGAATCTTGTAGCTTTCACTATAACTATATTTTCTATTCACATATTTATCTCTTTCTAACATTGAACAGGGTAACACAGTTACAGCTACAATGTATGATGCTAATATTACAGCCCTTAGTGATCAGGTGACACTCGGAAAGACGTACATAATCTCAAATGCAACGGTTAAAAATAACAAAAGTGAATTTAAAAGTACATCTGAAGAGAAGATTTGGACTATAACAGGAAGAATAAAGGTTGAAGAGCTCAATGTGAATAACTTGAACTTCTTGTTTTCGAAGTACGAGCTCACTCCGTTTCATGCACTCAAACATCATATGGACAAAAAACGAACATAAGTAAGATTTCTACCGTACTAACTTTACAACAAGTACTTCCATGTAATGTTCTATAGATATTTTGTTCGTACTAACATTTAATACATACAAAACACTACAGACGAAATTTTCCTGTTATTCTTGCAGATATTATTGGTGTTGCTATTGAGGTTCGCCAAAAACGGATCATCCAGACTCATTTCGGTACCCAAGCCAGTCTTCAAGATGTCATATTGATAGATAAAAACTACCAGACAGTGATGTTAACTCTTTGGGACACTTTTGTTAAACAAGAGTGCACTGCCATTGTTCAAAACCTACCAACAAAACCTGTGATATGGGCCATAAATCTTAAAGCATCTTCTTTCAATGGTAATCCAATCTCAAGATATTATTTTATTTAGAATAATATTAACCAAAAAAAAAAAATACACACACATTAATTATTGTTACTTTTCTTTCTTCCACAGGCATTACACTCTCGACTAAAGCCAACAGCAATATCTTTATTAATGCTGAATTGTTAACTGTGACAGATTACAAAGAGTGGTATTCATACATACCTACAACACTTTTTAACTTCCCCCCTTTCTGTGAAAAAAATGAAATGCTAAATTTTGTGCTACATGTATAATTTTATAATTCTTTTCCTTAGGGTGCTAACAAACAAAGAAAAGCTTGATCAACTTATAGAAAGGAAGCCATTTGTTCCTATCAGTCCACCAAAGCTATCACCCTTTGCTGACAACAAATTCACATCGATTGCAGAATTACTGGGAGTCTATTTAGGGGTTTTCTCTAAACTCCTTCATTTAATATACATAGCATACATTTTCATTATATTCCACAATTATCGTTATGAAACCACCAAACACCTATTATTCTTGCCTATATATATTCATAATCTAATAACACGTATTTTTTCAATAGAGAAAATTTTATTGGATCAAGGCCCATTGGAAAATTATTACAATGCAACAAAGATTTTGGTATGTATCTTGTAGTAACTGTAAGAAAAGATCGACTGCAAAATTGGGAAAAATTCATAAATGTTGCTTCTGCAAGTACAAGCACGCAAGAGCTGAACCCCGGTAAATTAAACATATATTTACGTATCTACTGACATTTATATTTCTTTTAAACAATAGACCATACCTAATTCAAACCAATTTTAACTCCAGTGCAAATGCTTTTGTTCGGCTTGAAGATAAAACTGGACAATTGGATGCAAGTATCATCGGCAAGGCGGCAGAAGCCTTATTGGAAACTAATGCCAACGTGATAATGGAGCATTACCAACAGGTAAATCCAAAATACTAACATTCTTTCAGAAAACTTTTTCCCACACACAAATATACTCTAACGTGGTATATTATAACTGTCACAGAACCCAAATACAGTGCTGAACAATCTTACCCAAACCAGTAGTGAAATAGAGTTGCTCTTTTATCTGAAAGCCATCCAAAAAAAACAAGATCCACCTGAGTATCGTTATGAAATTATCTTTGTCTTCAACCCTATAACATCAATTGCTGATGTGGAATCCTCAAGTGCAATGACCAAAGTAAATCCTTCAACTATTGGCAGTGATGTGAAGGATTCAACTCAAATGAACACCAGTTCAGACACAAAAGCCAAACACAAGGGACACAACACAAATGCTGAACTTTCCACAAACATGAAAGAAATCACTG
>NW_019238747.1:16607-39910 GCF_002742605.1 Olea europaea var. sylvestris | reverse complement strand
CACACACACACACACACACACACACACACACACATATATATATATATATATAATTCATTTTTCACAACAAACACGCTAGCAATACCTTCAAAAAACCATGGCCCGTGCATTGGACGGGCACAAAACTAGTATTATAAAAAATGTGAAAAGGGGTAATATGAAACACAATTTGATGTTGATGATTTAACACTTGGGGTCAAGTTAAACAAGAACGTAATATTTGGCATGACGAGAGTGAGCCCTCTTTAATGCCCATTAAAGAGAGTTTTTGAGGAAAATTAAGTTTAAAATAGTGATATTTAAAAAAATGTATGGTTAAAAAATAAGAAAAACTTTTGTGTTTACAGGCAACATACTTTATTGTGAGAATGTTTGGTTAAAATTGAGTTTTAGAAAATAATAATAAAAAAAAATTTCGAGAATGATAAACAAACAGAAGAATATATTGGAACAAATTCTACAACTTCTTCAATGCCTTGAAAAGCAAATGCTTTTTCCTATCTAGTCAATATTTGAAAGAAATGCTAGTGGTATATATTTGACATGAAGTTTTTAGAATAAGAGTACTGAACGAAATTGGAATATGGTTGATTTGAAAATCCAATTCTTTGTATTATAGCTTTTGGAATAGTGTTTTTTGAAAAATGCGTGATTGAAAAATAAGAAAAAAATTCAATTTACGTGTGATATTATTTTATTAAAAATTACGTGATGAAAATAAGATAGAAAAATTACAATGTGAAATAATGAGGCCAAATGGGATTTAAGATCAATACAAATAGTGGAAATTACACAATACCCTAGAGTTAAAATCCTGATTTCTTAAAACAGATGTGTAGTTTCACTTTACAAAAATCAGAAGTATCAGATATCATATCTAAATATTAAAAATTAAATACAAAATTTTCATCCCAATTCCCAAACCTAGAATCATCGTCTCTCTTTCGCTTCATCTTCCCTCTCTCGCATCACTCTCCACAGATAGCTCCATCGCCCCACCATCGACAACGTTTGTAGCGGTCCAACCTTGTCATGGTGTGAAGCAGAGAGTGGTGTCGTGAGGTTAGGTTGCCGTGGCTATGGTGAATCTAGTGATGCAGCAATGTGAAGCGTCGACAACGTCGCCTCGATTTTGTTGGGAGTTATTTTTATTGGATCTACTTGCGGTGTAGGCGGTGTGTGGTGGTTGCTGTGGCGGGTGGTGTGCATGTGCATGGGTGTGGTGTGTCTGCGGTGGCGGTGGCGTGAGGTGCGGTGGCTGATTTATTATTATTATTATTATTATTATTATTATTATTATTATTATTATTATTATTATTATTATTATTATTTTGTTGTTGTTGGATGTAGTGCAGGCGTGGTGGATAGTGATGGTGGTTTTGGATCTATTTTGCGGTGGTGTCGCCAAGATCTGGATTTGCTGCAGCGACGAAATAGGTGGGGATCTGAGAGATGAAATCTGATTGGGTTGTTGCGACGGTGGCATGGTTTTTGCAGTAGCTGTGGTATGGTTTTGGTGTTGTGTTGGTGGTGTGGTTGTGGTGTTGGCAGCAGTGGTGAGGTGGTGGAGATGTTCTCGACGGTGGTGAGGTGGCAATGGCGGCTGATCTAGGTGGATTTGGTGTTTATGTGGAGGCGATGGTTGGGGTGGGATGGATTGAATGGTTGTGACCAATTATCTACGTGATTGCTATTAATAATTAGATATGTGACCTGATAATTGTGATTGTGATCTCTGATTGTGACTCACAATTGATTGAGTTGTGATCGAAAAGTTAATCGTGACCTGAAAATTGTGATTGTAACTTCCGATTGTGACCCACTTTTGATTAAATTGTGATTGAAAAAAATAATCGTGACCAATTAATTCAATAATTTGCAATGAGTAAATAAGTTTTGATCAATAATATTTTTGAATATGTGAACTATAAATTTTGTGAATTTGCAATTGAAAATTATCCCGTGACTTATAAAAATTTTGATTTGTGACCAAGAAATAAGTTGTGATCAAAAATTTGATAATTTGTGGCTAAAAATTAATTTGTGACTAATTAATTAGATAACTGTGATAAAAAATTAATTAAGCATTTTCAAACCCTAATTCCATCTCTCTCTCTCTCTCTCTCTCTCTCTCTATCAAAAAGTACGGCTGTCGAAGATCACTCATCCCCAACTATAAATTTTGTGAATTTGCAATTGAAAATTATCCCGTGACTTATAAAAATTTTGATTTGTGACCAAGAAATAAGTTGTGATAAAAAATTTGATAATTTGTGGCTAAAAATTAATTTGTGACTAATTAATTAGATAACTGTGATAAAAAATTAATTAAGCATTTTCAAACCCTAATTCCATCTCTCTCTCTCTCTCTCTCTCTCTATCAAAAAGTACGGCTGTCGAAGATCACTCATCCCCGCTCCCTCTTTTTCTCCTTAATCTGTGCAAGGTATATAGACTTCGATGACGGTGTTAAATCCAAGAGTGGCGCTTCTTAACGCCGCTACAATGGAGTTGTTTGCGACTTCCAAGAGGTGAAACAACACTGAGAGATCCGTTGCTGTGCCAGTAGAGCGACGAGCGATTTACACATTCCTATACCATTGGTGGCGTTTATGATGATAGCGAGAGTTCACCAGGTTCCTGCAGTTGATGGTTTTTGTGATGTGGTGGTGTTTTGCGGTAGTGTGGTTATGTAGTGAATTTGGGTGGTGGTGGTGCTGTTAGTTGTGGTCTATCTGGCGGTTATGGTATTTCTCATGGTGGTGCTGGTTGTGCCGTGGTAGTCGTGGTTGTGAGCTAGTTTGGTTTTTGGTGGTGCCGTGGTGGTGGTTCCTGCGATGGTTTTTGGTAGTGGGTGTTAGTTTGTTTCGAGATGGTGGACATGGTCGTGGAGTTGAAAATTGTGACTCGCAATTGTATATGTGACCTGAAAATTGTGACTGTGACTCTCAATTGTGACTCACAATTGATTAAATTGTGATCGAAAAATTAATCGTGATCAATTAATTCAATAATTTGCAATGAGTAATGAATTGTGACCAATAAAAGATTTGAATATGTGACCGATAAATAATCTGTGACCTGTAAAAATTTTGGATTCGTGATCAAAAAATATTCTTTAACCTATAAAATTTTCGATCTGTGACCGAGTAAATTAGTTACAACCAATAATTTGATAAGCTGTGACCAAAAATTAATTTGTGACTAATTAATTAGATAACTGTGACAAAAAACCAATAATTCGTGATCGAAAAATATTCTGTGACCTATAAAATTTTCAATCTGTGACCGAGAAATAAGTTACGACCAATAATTTGATAAGTTGTGACTAAAAATTAATCTGTGACTAATTAATTAGATAACTGTGACCTAAATATATTAAATTAATAAAATAATTAAATCATAAATAAATTTTAATAAAAATCTGATTTTTGAATTTTGAAACTTATTTTCTTAATTCTGAAATCCACCATACTTAATCTCTTACTTATGAAATTTTCCCATACAAATATGCCCCAAAAAGACACGAGTGGATTTGGAAAAATATTGTGATTTGTCATTAGATTTGTGTGGGATTCTGATGCTGACAATTCAACCAATTTAGCATTGTCAAGTGCAATCATGTTCATCCCAAAATTAAGTCCTCTCCCAAAATTAAGTCCTCTCCAGATCCAAATCAAGTTTTCTATTCATGACGAGACACTTACGACGATACATTTTAGATGTTTTCTTATGTAAGAAAAGTAACAAAAGTTGCTTTTTAGGATATTTCTCCTTGCACAGGGCTCTGTGCAAATAGCACAACCCTGCTTTTTATGGCAGCTGAACATTTAGCCATTGTGGAACGCTTAAAAACAGCTACAACCATCTACAACTTTACGCGCCCAACTTTATTTATCCCAAACTTGATGTCTCCTTACTCCTTAGCTATCTCCCACATCATCTCTTCTTAACAAATAGGAAATGCCTTGATGACTATTGCATCAGTCAGAGGGTTTACACAGTGCGCACTCAAAGAATAATGGTTGCAGATTCCCCTTCATAAAAAAAATAATAAAAAAAATGGAAATGCCACCATATTTTCTGACACTTCGAAACATTATCCATTGGCGTTTAGTGCCCAAAGTGTCAAAAAGGTAGCCGGGGACAACGAGTAGGGATTTGTTGATTCACATTCCTACAACTAACACAGCCTTCAATTGTATTTATAGTACTCTAATTCACAAGAAAATACTTCAAAACTAAGCAAAATACCCAAAAGTCTAATATTTCTCTATGCAACTAAAGTTAAAATTTACATTTGACAACATACTGGTTCATGATTAAACCACACCATAATGGTGAAGACAAAACTTAATGGGAAGGGAATCTTAGCATCCTATACAAAGACGGCAGAATGTGAATCTCTGTTGTCAAACATGTAAAATGTATAGGTAAACAATCCTTCAAACGTCACCACAATGGAAAAAGTACATAACCTATTTGTATCTCCCACGAGGCGGAAAGAGGAGCCACAGAGGCAAAAAGCTTGGGCTTGCACTGGCACGTTCATGCTTATAGCGACTACAAAAACTGAGCATCTCTTCATGAAATTCAGACAGAGAGAGGTGGGAAATCATCTTGATCTTTGAGATGGTACGATGAATTAAATGAACCCCTACATGTTCAGAGCGCGAAACAAGCTCAAAAGAAGATTAGCAAAATAACAGTTTCCCAAGATGGTTATCTAAATAATCTATCCGAAGGCTCTTTTACCTATCCGGGTCCCTGCTCAATGCAGGTTTCAGCCTTTGCATTCCTGGGGAATCTGGACTCCGTACTTGTGGGGAAGAAGGGGCTGGTCTTTGTTGCTTGTTTCGTTCTGAGAAAAAATTTCCAGATGGTACATGCCTACTTCCACGAGGGGAAAATGACTGGTGGATCCCAGATGACCCAAGATTGACGCTTTGGTCGACAGCAACTAGGTATTGAGGTTGTGACTGCTCATGGCTATTTCTGTCCAGCATATTTGTCTCCATAAATATCACGTTCCGCCCATTGTCACGTGGGGAACTCAATGGTGAATGATTCTTTCCTTTAACAGCTGAAGGCCTATACCCTTGTGGGGATAGATTCTGCAAAATACGAAGAATCAAAGGAAAGATAAAGATGTAAATTTATATCATATCAAGTCACATAATTATTTCCAAGGAACATAAATTTCAAACGACCACTTGCATCGGGATAATATTAGTAGTATACCATTTTGGGGAAATATGTTCCCGTTCCTCGGTGTTTAGGCATTTCTTCCCTGCCGATGGGCGCACCAGGTACTAGTGCGTGGCTCATGGGATACATTGGTATGAAGCCATGGGGATGCCCAAGGGAAAACCCATTGTGCGTCAACTGTGATGGATATAGGACACCATCCCATGGGTTCTGGTTCTCATACTGAGGAGGCCGCATTGGAGTCATCAGTAAAGAAGGCACACCGAAGGTGCATTCATAAAACCATCGACCATACTGTAAACTAATGAACTGACTGTCATAATCCCCACTGAGATCTGATAAGGAGTTTGAAAATTCTGGATTCCCACTCCTACTTCTTGAGCCCTGATCCTGATTCGCATGATCTGAATCATGGGGCATACCGGTTGCATTGACCGTCCCTGTGAAAACTTGTTTACGATACTTGGGTGAATCACTAGAAATATTAAGGCCTTCAACGCTTGGGATAGTGAGGTCATTTGCATCTCCATTGAAACGATGGCCCACAGCATTGGCAGAGTTTTCAACTTTATATGGCCCTGTCCCTAAACTAGATGATGCAGGAATGAAACCATTGTAAGTTAATTGTGGGTAGGGATCTTGAACATGAGGCTTCTGTCCACATCCATGCCTCTGCATAGTGCTCGAAAAAAATATTTGAAGTTCATTAGTGATACGATCTTCTGGCTGCATGAGTATTTGCCCAAGTTTTTTAGCACCATAAGAAAAAGCGCTGCGTATACGGTAAAAATTTCCTGTACAGAATAAGCAAGCACCAATTGAGCTGATTTCTTGACAAAAACTAATAGTAGTCATCAGGCAATAGGTACTAGTTAATGCGTTTGAGGAAGAAGTCACACTCAACAAATTTCATAATGCAAAGAAAAGAAGCATGCAAGATCTAGAGAACATTTACTTTTTAAACCATGGACTCCATTCAAGTGAGTAACAATGAGATTCTACCTTTGCTGATACTCCTTCCAAGATTATTGACCTCTTTTAAAGGATCAACAATGTTGAGATGTTTTTGTTGAAATCCACGGGATTTTTGTTCCGCATATCTCAATGGAACTGAGAATATTTCAACACAAGATCTTAAGTAATCATCAGTAAGTAGTAAATCACCACTGCCATCTTCAGGCGTCTCAGCTGCAAAAGAGACAAGAAGAGTAAAAAAAGAATTCAGCTAATCATGAATCAAAGTTAAACAATGTGGACCCTATTCTAGTGGATGGTACACACCCACAATGGCCGGCAACGAGGAAATGTGAACTGGTCCATACAAACTAATGCAATATGTGTCCCAGTCAAATTTGCTGTAGTAGTCCAGAAACTTATATAGGACCTAAAATCAGAAATTACAATTACTAGGTTAATTTATTAACAGATATCAAGGAGAAAAAAACAATTATACTTGTGAGCACTCACTGCTAAAGGACCATCTAATGTTGTGTGGAAAAGATGGAAGATGTACAAGACCAATGTCTCCAAAGCATAGGTAGAAATCAAGCCATGATGAGCACCAAGAATTCGACTCTCATAATAGCACCATGCCTTGATCATTATGATACTACGCTTAAACAGATGATTTTTTCCAATGAGGCGATTAACCTGAAATATAAGTGGAATTCAAATGGGACATAAAAACGTATGGTTTCCACCTTTATATATATAATCAGGGACCGATGCAAAAAGTCTACGTGACAAACAATAACATGAACAAATAAGAAAATACATTTTATTAACCAACGAATTTCAAGAATAAAGATATAGATGTCTTATGTCTTTCTTTCATCACATAAAAGTCGCAATCTATACCAAATAGCTGTTTGTCACAGAAAATCAACTTCGTTACATAGTAACAGTATCACATCATAACACAATTATTTCATGTTTTACCATAATAGAATAAAAATAAAAGCATGTTTTATAAAAGTGTTTATAAACGGTTCGTATTATAAATAGATAGAAATTAGAAGTGAATAAGTGGATAGTACTTGTGGAACCCTTGAAATATGTGGATACATAGGCTAAATAAATCAACTTATAAGAGATTCATGAATATCAGACTTGAGAAAGAAGCACATCTGATAATTATTTTTCAATGTCTAAAATTAATTTAGGGTCGACTTTACCTGCTCAAGAAAGCACAAAGTACATAGGCCACCAATTTGATTAAAGGAAATATCGACAACAATATTCTGCACCATGCATTTTACAAGCTTAACCTGCCACACAAATTACCATGGATCAAGAAGGTGGAAACAGAGAGACACTTGAAGTGTAAAGTGATTATGTATAGATGCATATGAGTTCAAGCAAATATAAAATCTCAATTCTAATTGTACATAAACGTTGAAAAAGAAAAGAATCAATATGCTAGAATTTCAAGAAATACGAAAACAACTAGTCTGGAGGTTGAGAATCACATTTGTTGTAATTGGAACCAAATAAGCAGCATCCAAACAACAAAACCAAATAAAACTGAATAATAAACAATTTTATAATACAAAAATATTCATTTTAGAAAGTCTTTCCAATAAAACACTTGAAATTACTCATTCATGCTAAGTAAACCATGCTGGATTGGGCAATTATGAGCAATCTAGACCAACCTAATTTAGTTTACCAAATCTTTTCAACTCAGGCAATTGATATTCCAAGAGAAATTCAAAGAAATTTGGTCATGTTAGAAGGATGAAGATAGATGTAATGAAAATATGAATTGAGTATTAAGATATATCTAACAACTCGTATGAAGTGATCAGCTGCAGTATCTATTACTTTCAACAAAGACATCCAATGGCGAGACGTTAAAAGAAATTGACCAATGAATAAATGTTGCCACGCTTTTAGAGAGAGGACAGCTCCACGTCTGAAGCTGGCTCTTGGTCAACACAACTATTTTCTTAGTTCGTTGTCAGCTTGCAGCAGGAAAAGCTATGTTCATTTAAGGTTCAATGACACTCATTTTATTATAATGATAGAACAAATGAATCATCTTTAACTTATGCTCCATCACGACCATCTTCACACTCACCAAGTTTTAAACCCTTCTTAATTACCTCACTCATTGCGATATCAGATCGATCTCTTCCTTTATATTTGCATTAGTAGTAGTCCTATTGCATTCCCTAGTAGGTCACCTAACAAACTTCTCTGAAAGTTCAAACCATTTTAATCTGTTCTACCAAAATTGAACTTCTATGGTTGCTTCTTTAATTAAATCATGGATGTAATCATTTCCTACTTTATTCCTCCTCCTCTCTTACAAAAATTTATTTTTAATATTCCAAGCCTATACGCAATGGATAGACTCCTGTAACCATGATAAATTTATGCTTACTTGAACATACTTTCTTTCCAAAAGAGAAACTCATTTACTCACAATTGTGTGAACGCCCTGTAAAATTTTGTGTTTTACTCTCAATGGGAATTGTGGATCACATGGAAACCCAAATATACTTCTCATCTAATCCTTCCATCCTTAATCCTATGAGAAGCATCTTGTACTTCTCCTTCCCCACGAAACATTGAGCATGAGCATTGAAAATTTTCAACCTATAGGACCGTCATCACCTTGAACCTTTACTGCATCTCTGCAATTAGTCAATTACTACTAACTAGACTAAAATTACATACAAGGCTCATTCATGCTCAACTAATTTGAAAACCTTCTTTTCCATTTTTTTTCTTTGTAACTCTAATTAAAAAATGATTACTTGTTCAATCTCTTCCATCAACATAAAGAATACTCATTGGACTCCATTCTTTATGTCCTTGGAGCATCTCCAATAGATTTTCTACATTTAAAGAGCATATTTAGCAATTTCGAGAGCATCTATAAATTTAGAGTGAGAAATTTTAAGTGCTCCAACAACTTCTTTATTTTTAACATTTAATTTTATTACTCCCAAAATATGTTTATTGTTTTTCCCTATATTTTATTTTCACTAACTTTCCTCTAAATTATTTTATAATTTTTCTCAATTGAAAATTAAAATACTTCGAATACATTTAATTTAAAGAGTGGGTTTAGCTATCAAAATTTGGAGAATCAAACTAACTCACTATTTTAAAATGTTAATTTGAAAAGTCTCTTAGAGCATAATTTTAAGTTTAACTCTTTAAAATATAGAGAACATTCTATTTAAAGAGTCTTTTAGAGATACTCTTAATTTATTCATCCATAGTTAAAACAAATATATTTAGACTTTATGTAGTACGGACACTCTAACTAGGGTAGCGTGTCCGTGTCCGACATGTGTCGATACCGACACTCTTCGGACACCCTACAATAATCATTTTCCTTTCTTATTATAGATATTATATATTTTTAACAAAAGATTTCAAAATAATAATAATAATAATAATAATAATAATAATAAAATAAATAAAAGAAATTAAATAATAAGTATAAGACTAAATTTAAACTATATAAATGAAGAATTTTAAATAATTTAATGAACGTGTCGACGACGTGTCGTGTCGGTACTTTTTTGAAAAATCACGAGTCAACGTATCCGACGCGTATCGTGTCGGACACACGTGTCTATGTCGGTGCATCATAGTTTAGACTTAAAGCCTTTGAGAAAATGTACAGTAATTGGAAATTCAAAATAGAGTCCCTCCATGATCATTGTCCTCCTGTTCATATCCTTGATAAAAGCAATGTACATACTTTTGACCCTTCCAAGAATCCAACATAATACATCATTGGAAACTCAAATATTTTTGTTTTTCTAGATCAATAATAATCATGCAAAGATCTTTCTTCTCCTTTGATATCAATCCAAGTTACAGCGAACTAATGTAACCAATTTTAAAATTTGTTCTCCTTCCTTATTTAACCCTAGACATGTATTTCCTTGTTTGAAGAAAATAAGTCATTACTAGACACCTTTTAGTAGATCAGTTGTATAAGTAGAGAACCTCATGATGCAACAAGACTAATGGATACTCAATTAAACAAAATTTTGACTGGCAAAATCAATGCAACTCCTCACACCATTAGCTCAAGGAGAGGTTCAAGACATAAGCATCAAGAACTCATTCTATATCATCTTCAGAAAGGAAGCATGTAAACACTAAGTAAGCAAGTTGTAATCTTTAGAAGAAAAAAATGCTCTCAAGTCGTAATACAGCTACTTAGAATTTGTATTCGGTGTAATAGAATTTAACAAAACAAATACAAGTACATACATACATGTGAATACAAAAAAGAAATATTCCCAAAAGCCATGCCAATGGATTTAGATTAACAGAAAAAAGAACGTATAAATAAGAAAGAGACTTGGGAAGGAATATTAAGTCTTAACTGTATTTAATACTTCTTATACTCAAGGGCTAGATGGTAGGACCAGAATCATAAATAGGCTAACTTAACAGATCCGGTAAAGCCAATTTGATTTTAAATCAAGACAAAGGATTTCAAGGTCAAGTACATAGTACCTTATAAGGGAACTAATGGTAAGCATGCAAACTACAGCTTGGGACCTTCATAGCAACATAAAAATATATGGAAAGAAGCAGATAAGAGATACAAACCTCAGCAGAAATGAGCTGGACATCCTTTACCACAAATTCTGCAGAACTATTGTTCTCTTCTCCCTCGAGTACAAATTTCATATCCTCAGCAAACTTATCTTCAACATTAGCACCACCAAAGGCAGTCAAATCAATATCTCCATCGGGGAGATATGTTTTTAATGGTACAGAACCATAAGGGAATACCTGCAAATATATAAAACCTCCCATAAATATAACTCATAAAAGGTTCGAAAAGACGAAAAAGGTGGATATAATTTGTTAATGATCCCTAAAAACTAATAAACAAAAGGTCACTTTGGAAAAGAAAACTAACATGCCCATAAATGGGAGATGTACTTTCTCTAATTTGCCCCAAGAGTCCAAGAGAGAAACTTAAAAGAGTAAGGGATAAATAGGTGTGTACACACACACACACACACACACACACACACAAAACACATATACAACAGGGCATAAACATGACAGATAAGAGAAATTGAAAATCACTGTGTAAAATAAAGTGCCCAGTGCCAGTCCAAATTTTTTCATAGTTCTATATTTTTGAAGAAAGAACCTTATCGTCTAGTAATGAACTGTTTACTATTGATTGTTAATCTTGTAATGATACCGTTTAATGTCATATGCAATAATCTGTGCCAACTTATAATAACACAATGAATTTCAAAATTCTTTAAAGATGAAGCAGGAAGAAAAGTAAATTATTTAATGAATGCTATTAAATGTGATCCTATATAACAATTATCTGAACACAGCGGCGAAAAGGAATCATGTAGCTAACTTCAAATTTATTTTGGAAAAGTACTAGTTTTCTGTTCCTGTTGGGGCAAGTTTTAGAATTTCCGTGAAGATGGAGCCAGGAAGAAAGAGAGAAGTAACACAATCCAGTAGCCAGGTCTGTATGTAAAGAGAGAAGTAACACAATCCAGTAGCCAGGTCTGTATGTACTTTCTTGTCTTTTGTGTACATATTACATACAAGAACTGTCATATATTTGACTACAATAATGTTCTCATCAACGGATCGGATGCAGCTGGATGTAGATCATATACCAGGAACTTCAACATTACCACACCATAACTCCCACATTCTTATTTATTTAGTTTAGGTGGGAACAACAAAGCCTACATAGTTGAGCAAATCCAACAAGAAGCATGATTACATAATAACTACTAAAATTGCTATGACCCCTTATTCAAACTTATAGTTGACATAGGTACTGTACTTTCGCCAACTTCTCTAACAATATGTCACAGATACGTTATTGTTAAGAGGAACCGAAAGACAGATATTTAAGTTCAACCGACCAAATTAAATTATGTACCGACAAATTTTTGTTACCCAATGGAAGTCAGACACAGAGACCATGGTGTTGTCTTCCATGATATTGACAAAGGATATCCTTCCCAGATTATAGAAATTTCAGAGATATCACTAATCTTTCTCATTAGTTCTAACACGTAAAAGTGCATATCATTAACCAACTATACTCAGTAAAGCTATATTGACAATAAAGAGCACTTAATTATCAAATGAACAAAAGGCAAGTGTTGCATTAATTTATCTCATGACCATTTTACCTGATTTACACAATCACGTATTCCCATTTCCGGACCAAAGACACGTACAAAATGAATAAGTAAAATTCATAATACCAGATTCAACTAAACGTAACCCTGTCCCGTTGCATCTTTTAACCGTTCTTGCTTGTAGAACATTCTCCAGCAGGAATTAACTGTCATAAATCAACAAAATCTCATGATAAGTTTGCCCCGATTTACACAATCACACCCTCTCATTTCCAAGGGACAGAAGACACGTGCAAAATGAATGGGCATATTAAATACTACTAGATCACTAGACATAACCTGTCTCTTCGGATCTTTGCCACTAGTTACCAGCAACATTTTATAACTCCATGTATAGAGCATTCTTTAGCAGGTATTATCTATCATTAATTAACATGTACCGAATGAACCAACAGGGTATCTTCTTCAAAATCTACCATAAATGCGAACCAAAAGCCATGAGAAAACTAATTACTAGATTCACTCAACATAACACCGACCCTTTGCACCGTGCCACTCGTCACCCAGCAACTTTTAACCCTCCACTTCATAGAACATTCTTGAGCAGGTATTGTCTGTCATGAATCTACATATACCGAAAGAACCAACAGAAAATCTATTTCAAAAGCTACCATAAATGTGAACCAAAGGCCAGGAGAAAACAAAATACAAGATTCAATCAACATAACCGTCACTTTGCATCGTGCCACTAGTCACCCAGCAACTTTTTAACCCTCCACCTTGTACAACATTCTTGAGCACATATCGTCTGTCGTGAATCAACATATACTGAATGAACCAACAAAAAATCTACCTCATAAGCTACCCATATGCAATAAGCCCAAGCAAATCAGAATATAAGCTCTACACCTTGCTAGAAAATGACAAAAAATTCACAACGCAATACATATAAAACACACTAAAGGTAAATAAGCAGTGCCACTAACCATATATGATAAATTTTTCAATAAACACGCATAAACATATACATAGAATTCACACTTGCATTTGTATCTATATCTGTAAAAATTTCTCACAGATGCACATATAAGCTTATATATGTATACAAGATCTTTACCTCTACGCCAAGATTGTTCCTGATTAATCTTTGGACATATTCAATTACATCTCTTCTTCTTTCTTCAGAAATTGCAGTAGGCTGTACCTTGCAGATTATCATATGAGCAGCTTTCTCCGCTGTCTCCCACCGCTCAGTCCCAATTTCCGACGGACTCGGGTTCGCCGGAGACAGCAAAGGAGACGATAAAGACCTCTCCCCCGCCGCTGCTCCGCCTCCGTCCGCCGCTTCCGGAAGATCAAACATCAGCAAAAATTATAAAAACCCCAAAAGAATTGTTCCTTTCAAACTTCAAACTTTGAGAATTCCAAAAGTAATACAAATCCCTATGATCAGCAGCAACCCGATGGCTTGGTTAGATTAAAAAAAAAAAAAAAAAAAAAGATGCTTCCTTTTCCTATCGCTGAGTAAAATGGAGAAGGATTATCGCGGAAAAAGAAAAAGATTCCAAGAGAATGAAAATGAACGAGGTTCTGGAATGTAGAGAAGAAAATAGTTCAATTTTTCTGGGTTTTTACGTTCGAACTGAACAAAATAATCTGTAAATTTACACAACTACTTGTATCTAATTGACATAATATGGACTGCAATTCATTATAGCATTACAGTAATCTCTGATTTTCAAACGCCGAATGAATTGCTTTAATTTTTATTTATTTTAGTGAATTAGGAATAATTTCTAACCTTAATTAAAATATTCATCCTTTTCACCTATCATAATCACTGTTGATTATTTGTAATTAAATTTTTTCACTTTTATTTATGTTTGGGACTTTTGTTGATTGGAAAAGACTATGCATTCAATAAAACTGTTGTCTTTTTATCTTTTAGTTCAACATCAAAAATGCAAATAGCAATATTCGTGTGGTTGCTTAGACTTTTCCACAAAGTAAAATACGTAAACTTATAAATAAGTCAGAATTTATTAATAAGCAAGATTTAAATATATCTTTTATATAGACTAGGGAAAATTGCAGTACCGGTTCCTAACCTTTTCAATTTGAATAACTCTTGTGGTACATAAAATGGTGTCCATAATGGTATCCTCCCACTCACATCGGGGGGACCTACATGAATTAAATGTAGTACATTTAATTCAATTAGATCCCCTCGATGTGAGTACATTTAATTCATGTAGGTCCCCCTGATATGAGTGGGGGAGACACCATTTTATGTACCACAAGCACATTCTTTTTAATTTTGACAAACTTTAACCTTTAATTTGTGTTAATGAATGCCTCTAATCTTTCGAAAATAGACAACTGGGTTCCAAACGGATGAAAATCATCCATTTAACTGTTAGTTGATAAAAAAAAATTTGATTTTACCAAATTTGATAAGAGCAAAATGGTAACTTAGTTAATTTAATATTATAAAAAAAATAAAAATAAAAAACATCATCTTCCACTCCCCATCCCAAACCCCATCTAAAAACCTTCTTCTTCGAAGTCATACCAGAAATAGCCACCATCACCACCGTCAACTTACACCACCACCATCGTCGCCACCGGAGCTCCTCTCACCACCACACACTACTAGTTTTAGCACCCTCTATCGCCACCTTTCAACATATTGCACATTTGCCACTTTACATTTGAAAATAAATCAAGAAAACTCACCCCCTTTTGGGAATGGCAATCGGGCTCGTCGACTCGGGCCGCCCGTGGCTCGGCTCGGGGCTCGATAGACTCGAGCCTAGGCTCGAGCCGAGCCCCATTTTGGGGACACGGGCTTTGCCCGAGCCGACATGTGAGCTCGCAAGCTTATTAATATAAAAAAAATTTTAATTGAAGGCTTTAAAAGGCAACAAATCTGCTGCCTTAAAAGGCAGCAAGTTAAAAAAAAAAAAAAAAGTAGTGAAAACGAGTCTACCCGGGTCGGCCCGTAAAAAGCCTGAGCAAAAGCTCGGGCCGAGCCTATTTTTTTTTGGCCGAGCTTTTGTTCGGCCCTGCTCGAGCTCGCAAAAAAGCTCGCCTATTTTAACCTAGCGAGCCCGAGCCGAAACTTTAGGCTCGCGAGCCGGCGCGGCCCGACTCGTTTACATCCCTATGGCTCGGCTCGGGGCTCGATAGACTCGAGCCTAGGCTCGGGCCGAGCCCCATTTTGGGGACACGGGCTTTGCCCGAGCCGACATGTGAGCTCGCAAGCTTATTAATATAAAAAAAATTTTAATTGAAGGCTTTAAAAGGCAACAAATCTGCTGCCTTAAAAGGCAGCAAGTTAAAAAAAAAAAAGTAGTGAAAACGAGTCTGCCCGGGTCGGCCCGTAAAAAGCCTGAGCAAAAGCTCGGGCCGAGCCTATTTTTTTTGGCCGAGCTTTTGTTCGGCCCTGCTCGAGCTCGCAAAAAAGCTCGCCCATTTTAACCGAGCGAGCCCGAGCCGAAACTTTAGGCTCGCGAGCCGGCGCGGCCCGACTCGTTTACATCCCTACCCCCCCTCACTCAAAAATCAAATCAAGAAAACTCAATGAACGGTTGCCACCATCGCAACCCACACAATGCCGCACTTAAATTGGTACCATCCCACCACTACCATAACAAACCACCAATAGCCACTGCAATGAAAACCCACAGTCAAGAGTGAAAATGATTGTCAAATACTCTGTAATTAAGAAACCCCTCAAAACCTAGCAAAAATCCACTGTCAATTACCGATTTCAAAATCGACACCAAAGATCTAAGAATTGGATATCCACCAATTGCCACCATTTCTAGTGATTGTCAAATCCCCACACAACCAAATCAAATATCATAAAATTGAAAAATTAAAAATAAAGCTATTACAAATCTTCAACAGATTTATGAAAGAAAAAAACTGATTTAGATGATAGCGTCAACTTTTGAGCGATGGTGCCAATATTGTGATGTGGTTGTCACAATCGACCTTTGCATGGCGATTTTGACAACTAATGTGGACGCTAGTAGGTAAGAGGGGGAAGGTGGATTCACCACTAGGTTTTTCATGAGAACAAGGGTGGCGTAGGTGGGTAGGTTTCTCTTCTTTTTTTTCTCTTTCAATTATTTTGTGTTAAACTTGTAAAGTTACTATTTTGCCCTTATCAAATTTGGCCAAAATCAATTTTTTTGGTCAACTAACGATCAAATGAATGGTTTCCATTCGTTTGGATTCTAATTGCATATTTCTGGATGGTTAGGGACGTTCATTGCTACAAATTGAAGGTTACGGTAATGTTTGTAAAAATTGAAAAGGTTAGGGACCGTTGCTACAATTTTCCATATATATTATTATTTCTAATAATTTATTATCTATCTAGTTAATATTTCAAATTATCTTTTTAATCAATTATACTCTGCAAGTACTTTAAAAATTCATCAACATGTAGAAATTTAATTAACTATTTAAAAAAACCACACATATTACAATTTGCAATGTATGTCATTTGATTATAATAAATTTGAAATAATAAATTATCAGTTAACTTTCACAAAAAATAATGTTTTAAAATAGAAAATAAAAACTTAAATAGTAAAAATTCGAAAAGTGTTCTAACATTTCACTATTTAAACGAAAAAACTGTAAATGAGAGCTGAATCTTTAAAATTTCAACTATATAATCAGTTAAACATCTTAAAAATATAAATTTTAATTATGTACCAATGATATAAAAAGATTATTTTACTGGTTTACCAAGTCCAAGTGTTACAAAATTATAAACAGATAAAAATATTGCATAAATAAGGTTTTAAACAGAAAAATACATAATTTTCTACTTTGATCAATAGTAATTGACAAAAAAATCTCTCAATGGTCAATATAGTTTTCCATTGTTTACAAAGTAATTTAAATGTCACACACTTCAAAAATGCTATTCAATGACACTTGTCTACTCGTTTGGTAGGATTTCAAAATTTCTGCACAAGTTCGGTTATATTTATAAATATCAGGTTCTTTACATTTTATTTTTTTGGCACAAAATAAATAAATTGGAGGTCCTATGCTATAATTTTAGTTAGATAAATCAATTGCCAGATTTAAAGGATAATACTAAATAGTACTAGTTGTATTAACACTAGTCATCGTGCCATTAAATAAAAGTTTAAAATAAATGGGTCTCATGAGTCTACATTTAATTGAATTTATTGCTTAATCATACTTATGTGACCAAGCAAGCGATTTAATCACACATATATTTCACGAGGTACACGTATGACAAGATGGACACCACATCATTTAGCTGGATTTTGACTCTCCATTTTGTCAACTTAATTGAGTCCGATCACATCATGTCGATCAAAGATCATAAGCAATCCTCTCGCACGAGCCTAGCTTGAATTTTAATTTGGACAAGATAACACATTATTAAAATCTCATACGTTGATTTTCACTAGCGTGTTGAGGTTGTTCTCATGGGCCACAATCTCCATGATGTATTAAATCAAGTGGAAATTACATAATTCTAGATGTTTGAAGACTAGAATTTAAAAATAAGGAACCAATATAATAAATATTACCTTCAATTCAATTCCAACCCTAATTTTATTATCTCTCTCACTCACTCTCTATCTTTTCCGTCTCTTCCTTTCCCTCTACTACGCCGCCGTCGAAGCACACGCCATCAGAGACGTTACCCATTTCACTTCAATTGATGACACCACACTGTCGCCACCATGTAAGCAGCACTACGACGATCTTTACCACACAGCGCGGTGGGTTCATGCAAATCACTGCGAGTTGCCACCGCGAAACAAATCCACGTACTTACTCCGACGACTCTTCATAGGTGAAGCCCCGCAACCAACGTACGAAGGAGAAACAGATTTGTGTCAACTTAATTGAGTCCGATCACATCATGTCGATCAAAGATCATAAGCAATCCTCTCGCACGAGCCTAGCTTGAATTTTAATTTGGACAAGATAACACATTATTAAAATCTCATACGTTGACTTTCACTAGCGTGTTGAGGTTGTTCTCATGGGCCACAACCTCCATGATGTATTAAATCAAGTGGAAATTACATAATTCTAGATGTTTGAAGATTAGAATTTAAAAATAAGGAACCAATATAATAAATATTACCTTCAATTCAATTCCAACCCTAATTTTATTATCTCTCTCACTCACTCTCTATCTTTTCCGTCTTTTCCTTTCCCTCTACTACGCCGCCGTCGAAGCACACGCCATCAGAGACGTTACCCATTTCACTTCAATTGATGACACCACACTGTCGCCACCATGTAAGCAGCACTACGACGATCTTTACCACACAGCGCGGTGGGTTCATGCAAATCACTGCGAGTTGCCACCGCGAAACAAATCCACCTACTTACTCCGACGACTCTTCATAGGTGAAGCCCCGCAACCAACGTACGAAGGAGAAACAGATTTGTATGGTGTATTTGGCGGTTGGGGTGGTTTTGGATGGTGGTTTGTGTGGTGGCATTTTTGTGGCGTGATGTGGTGTGATGCAGGCAGTGGCTTTGATGATAGTGTGGTTCAGTCGACGATGATGATGATTTTTATTTTATTTTTTTAATGTGTTTGGCGGTGACAGTCGTGGTGGTTCCTAATGGCAATGAAGGTAGATTTGGTGGCGGCAATTTTTTTTGTGGAGATCTCGTGGTGATGGTGTTGGTAGTGGTGCTGTTGTGGTGGTTGCAGTGGTGACAGGGTGAGCGTGGTTGCAATTGGTGGCGGAAGCAGTGGAGTTGGTGGTGACTGACTTTTGACATGTGACCATTTGTTTGGTTATCCGCGACCAACTATTTAATTATGACTTTAAAATTCGATAATCTGTGACCTATAATTTTTTTATTTGTGGCCTATAAAATAAACAATAAAATAAACTGTGACATATAAAAATTTTGATTTGTGACCTCGAAATAATCTATGAACTACAAAATTCTTTATTTGTGACCTTGAAATAATCTGTGACCAATTAATTTGATGATATGTGATCAACAAATAAATCTGTGACATCATTCATGTAACTGTGACTTTATTATTTTTATTTAATAAATATTTTTAATTATACACACACACACACACACACACTTGAATTTTGAACTTGTAAACTATTTATCTCACTTGTGAATTGGTGTAAACACTACATTTGAAAATATGATTTTTCCTTTAAATCAAACTCTCCAACTAGGACTAACACAACCCAAAAAACATTTGTACTAAGGTGGTTTCAAGAACACAAGTCCAGCAATCAATAGTAAATACAATTATCAACAATGCCATAATAGAAACCTCTACAATCATTCATTTTACGCAAATTATGTCAAGGGTCCATTTGATTGCAAGAGTGGAATTAAGGTGGAAAGAAAACGAATTTTAAGAAATTGAATTGCCTAAAACTTGTTTTATTGAAAATTGTCAATTAAATATAATTTATTTGTATAATTTTTTATTAGAAAAATATTGAAAATTTGGATCTTTTGGCATTCGTTTGACTTTGTTTTTAATGAAAATTGTCAATTAAATATAATTTATTTGTATAATTTTTTATTAGAAAAATATTGAAAATTTGGATCTTTTGGCATTCGTTTGACTTTGTTTTTAATGAAAATTGTCAATTAAAGGGGTGTTTTCCATGAAATTTTAGATTTTTTGGTGTTCGTTTGACTTTTTTACAATTGTGGATAGAATTTGTTTTCATTACAAAAAAAATAAAATAAAATAAAATAAAAAAACTGAAAAACTAATTTTCCATCAAACCCATGGGAATTGAAATTTCACAAAAGCATGTAAAAAAGGGGTCGCGTGGATGGGTGAAATTAAATATAATTTATTTGTATAATTTTTTATTAGAAAAATATTGAAAATTTGGATCTTTTGGCATTCGTTTGACTTTGTTTTCAATGAAAATTGTCAATTAAAGGGGTGTTTTCCATGAAATTTTAGATTTTTTGGTGTTCGTTTGACTTTTTTACAATTGTGGATAGAATTTGTTTCCATTACAAAAAAAAATAAAATAAAATAAAATAAAATAAAAAAACTGAAAAACTAATTTTCCATCAAACCCATGGGAATTGAAATTTCACAAAAGCATGTGAAAAAGGGGTCGCGTGGATGGGTGGGGGATGGAAAATCAATTGCCAAGAAAATTCATTAATATTTTATGTTTGGATTTCATTAAAAAAATAAATAAATAAAGATTACCTCATAATCATTAATAGCTAAGCATTGTGGCCATCATAGTTCAAGCTATTTTTGCCTCCTACTCGAGAAAACATACGATGAAGAATTAAGATGAAGAATTTTCTAACCATAAAAAAGTTAGTTAGCAATGAATGAACTTGAAAAAAATAAAAGAATATGAAGCACAAATAATTATATTGATAATACCATGAATGTTAACCTGTGGCCAAAATTAGACACGTTAATACCTTCGGAGTTTTTGGTTGGAGTTTATTTTTATGTGGACTCACGAATATACCATTGAGTTTGTGGTGATATTTTGAACTAACTAACATTCTTAGGGGAAGATGATCCCACCTATTGCTAGATTAAGAATTTTCTAACCATAAAAAAGTTAGTTAGCAATGAATGAACTTGAAAAAAATAAAAGAATATGAAGCACAAATAATTATATTTATAATACCATGAATGTTAACCTGTGGCCAAAATTAGACACGTTAATACCTTCGGAGTTTTTGGTTGGAGTTTATTTTTATGTGGACTCACGAATATACCATTGAGTTTGTGGTGATATTTTGAACTAACTAACCTTCTTAGGGGAAGATGATCCCACCTATTGCTAGATTGCGAGTTATTCCTAAAAGGAAGTTGAGTACATTTCGATGACTGTTGTTAAATTGCAAGAATAAACTCCTCAGAATATACACCCAATAGGGGACTTGTATACCTTACAAGGACCACTTTTTGTTAAACCATTTGGGCAAATTTAAATCTCTTGTGAATGGTATCTGATTCAAAGACTCAATGAACAGAATTACAACTCTAATTATGAACTCCTAATAACTTAAATGCAAAAACGATGTTCGTTCACTATCTCTACATTTTTACAAACTTCAAACCAAACTTGGGGACTATGTACTACTTCGCGAAGTCTATAACCTAACATAAATGTTCGACTTGGACTTGAAGAAGTTTTGCTAAAAATTTAGTGTTACCTCGTTATTACTACTAGCACAGAGTTGGCAACAACTACTAATACATCGTTATTTCATCAATGTCATCATATTATTTCTTGACGCTTGCTATACTACTAGTTTAAGTTATGCCAGCATAGTGTTCATAGTAAGACAAGGTCATATGTATTTGTAGGATGGGTTCATTGCTTCTTACAATTTAAGAAATACATGTATTTTTATTTGCGTAAAATTTTCAATTTTTAGTTTTCATTATTTTTTATTCTATTGCTATAAGTATTTGAAGGGGCCACTACAATAAAAAAAACTTTTTGCAGCAGCAAAAAAATGCAGCCAAAAGTCATTTGCAGTGTTTTAGCGTATGCTGTGGAGCTAGATGTTGACGTTGCGACAAGAGTTTTTGCAGCGTTGGGGCGGTCAATTCCATCATTTATATCGCGCTGCAAAAGACTCGCGCTGCAAAAGGATGTCTTTTGCAGCATTTCAAAAGCGCTGCAAGATAAGACATTTCGCAGCGTTGTTTAGACGTTGCAATTGGGGGAGTGTTTTGCAGAGTTTCCATAAACGCTGCAAAATCCATCCGTTTGCAGCGTTTGCAAGTCAATTGCAGCATTTTTTGAAATGCTGCAATTGACGATCTTTTGCAGTTTTTTTGCAAACGCTGCAAAAAATTATGCATTTTTATTTAATATCCTTGCATGTACACATTAATCCTATTTTTTGGTCAAATAATGAACTAACAAAAAAACCCACCAAAATAATAAACTAAAAAGCATGTTCTTTGATCCAACAAGTCAAATAATAAACTAACAAACATGTACTCATTCAATGTATAGAATATTCAACACATTCTCTTTTCCAAAATAAAATTAAGAGTCTCCAAACATGTACCACCAAAATATAATTAGGAACCTACAAAAACCAAAACTTAAACTTGAAACCATCGGATGTTCCTTGATCAATACCATTGCCACTAGAACAATTTCTGTCCAACAAGCCTTACATCATTGAGACTTCCAAAATGAACATGTTGTTGAAGAAAGATTGGGCCGTGAAATCAAAGAGTCTCGTAGGGGTGTTTTTAGCCAACAACCATTGAATAACAAACAAACATTCAAATAGCACAACTTCTCATTTTCATTTACATGGGTTGGGTTATGTAAAGATGCTGTCATCAAATTTTGTACCATAAAATCTTTTTATGACATACTTAATTGTGACAAATGCAAGACAATCACAAATGCATTCCAGACTTAGCACAAAATCATGTTGCCCACACATTAACAAATTACCCACTATAAGAATTCTAGCCTCAGCATGAAATCATGTTTTGACTATTTAATTACAAAAAACTTACCAAACGAAACCTAAGAATTAAGCCAAGTAACCTATTAATTCTCACTGTCAAAATTTCACTAGCCAACCAACTAGTTTACATGAAACCATTTCATACGAACCAACTAACACACACTAAATACTATTTGGGATGGAAAGAAAATGGAAATAGATTCACGCGTATATGTAATAAATTTAGAAAATGCACCTTAATCAATAAGTCTTTGGCCAAGCAATAGTACTTCCCATGGCTTCACTAAGAGTTCAGAATTCATCTGTGGGTCTGTATAAACTCAAATTACCCATATAGACTTCCTCAACCCAAACCTTCCAACAGTCTCGACCGAGTGGCAAGTGATGCACCTTTACACTTAGGTTTGTTGTGGCAATCTTCCCTTCTGCTACGACTTCTTCCTTCTCGACATGTACCAATGCAACAGTTGACATCTT
>NW_019238747.1:0-13185 GCF_002742605.1 Olea europaea var. sylvestris | reverse complement strand
CCCGGGTCGGCCCGTAAAAAGCCTGAGCAAAAGCTCGGGCCGAGCCTATTTTTTTTGGCCGAGCTTTTGTTCGGCCCTGCTCGAGCTCGCAAAAAAGCTCGCCCATTTTAACCGAGCGAGCCCGAGCCGAAACTTTAGGCTCGCGAGCCGGCGCGGCCCGACTCGTTTACATCCCTACCCCCCTCACTCAAAAATCAAATCAAGAAAACTCAATGAACGGTTGCCACCATCGCAACCCACACAATGCCGCACTTAAATTGGTACCATCCCACCACTACCATAACAAACCACCAATAGCCACTGCAATGAAAACCCACAGTCAAGAGTGAAAATGATTGTCAAATACTCTGTAATTAAGAAACCCCTCAAAACCTAGCAAAAATCCACTGTCAATTACCGATTTCAAAATCGACACCAAAGATCTAAGAATTGGATATCCACCAATTGCCACCATTTCTAGTGATTGTCAAATCCCCACACAACCAAATCAAATATCATAAAATTGAAAAATTAAAAATAAAGCTATTACAAATCTTCAACAGATTTATGAAAGAAAAAAACTAATTTAGATGATAGCGTCAACTTTTGAGCGATGGTGCCAATATTGTGATGTGGTTGTCACAATCGACCTTTGCATGGCGATTTTGACAACTAATGTGGACGCTAGTAGGTAAGAGGGGGAAGGTGGATTCACCACTAGGTTTTTCATGAGAACAAGGGTGGCGTAGGTGGGTAGGTTTCTCTTCTTTTTTTTCTCTTTCAATTATTTTGTGTTAAACTTGTAAAGTTACTATTTTGCCCTTATCAAATTTGGCCAAAATCAATTTTTTTGGTCAACTAACGATCAAATGAATGGTTTCCATTCGTTTGGATTCTAATTGCATATTTCTGGATGGTTAGGGACGTTCATTGCTACAAATTGAAGGTTACGGTAATGTTTGTAAAAATTGAAAAGGTTAGGGACCGTTGCTACAATTTTCCATATATATTATTATTTCTAATAATTTATTATCTATCTAGTTAATATTTCAAATTATCTTTTTAATCAATTATACTCTGCAAGTACTTTAAAAATTCATCAACATGTAGAAATTTAATTAACTATTTAAAAAAACCACACATATTACAATTTGCAATGTATGTCATTTGATTATAATAAATTTGAAATAATAAATTATCAGTTAACTTTCACAAAAAATAATGTTTTAAAATAGAAAATAAAAACTTAAATAGTAAAAATTCGAAAAGTGTTCTAACATTTCACTATTTAAACGAAAAAACTGTAAATGAGAGCTGAATCTTTAAAATTTCAACTATATAATCAGTTAAACATCTTTAAAATATAAATTTTAATTATGTACCAATGATATAAAAAGATTATTTTACTGGTTTACCAAGTCCAAGTGTTACAAAATTATAAACAGATAAAAATATTGCATAAATAAGGTTTTAAACAGAAAAATACATAATTTTCTACTTTGATCAATAGTAATTGACAAAAAAATCTCTCAATGGTCAATATAGTTTTCCATTGTTTACAAAGTAATTTAAATGTCACACACTTCAAAAATGCTATTCAATGACACTTGTCTACTCGTTTGGTAGGATTTCAAAATTTCTGCACAAGTTCGGTTATATTTATAAATATCAGGTTCTTTACATTTTATTTTTTTGGCACAAAATAAATACATTGGAGGTCCTATGCTATAATTTTAGTTAGATAAATCAATTGCCAGATTTAAAGGATAATACTAAATAGTACTAGTTGTATTAACACTAGTCATCGTGCCATTAAATAAAAGTTTAAAATAAATGGGTCTCATGAGTCTACATTTAATTGAATTTATTGCTTAATCATACTTATGTGACCAAGCAAGCGATTTAATCACACATATATTTCACGAGGTACACGTATGACAAGATGGACACCACATCATTTAGCTGGATTTTGACTCTCCATTTTGTCAACTTAATTGAGTCCGATCACATCATGTCGATCAAAGATCATAAGCAATCCTCTCGCACGAGCCTAGCTTGAATTTTAATTTGGACAAGATAACACATTATTAAAATCTCATACGTTGACTTTCACTAGCGTGTTGAGGTTGTTCTCATGGGCCACAACCTCCATGATGTATTAAATCAAGTGGAAATTACATAATTCTAGATGTTTGAAGATTAGAATTTAAAAATAAGGAACCAATATAATAAATATTACCTTCAATTCAATTCCAACCCTAATTTTATTATCTCTCTCACTCACTCTCTATCTTTTCCGTCTCTTCCTTTCCCTCTACTACGCCGCCGTCGAAGCACACGCCATCAGAGACGTTACCCATTTCACTTCAATTGATGACACCACACTGTCGCCACCATGTAAGCAGCACTACGACGATCTTTACCACACAGCGCGGTGGGTTCATGCAAATCACTGCGAGTTGCCACCGCGAAACAAATCCACGTACTTACTCCGACGACTCTTCATAGGTGAAGCCCCGCAACCAACGTACGAAGGAGAAACAGATTTGTATGGTGTATTTGGCGGTTGGGGTGGTTTTGGATGGTGGTTTGTGTGGTGGCATTTTTGTGGCGTGATGTGGTGTGATGCAGGCAGTGGCTTTGATGATAGTGTGGTTCAGTCGACGATGATGATGATTTTTATTTTATTTTTTTAATGTGTTTGGCGGTGACAGTCGTGGTGGTTCCTAATGGCAATGAAGGTAGATTTGGTGGCGGCAATTTTTTTTGTGGAGATCTCGTGGTGATGGTGTTGGTAGTGGTGCTGTTGTGGTGGTTGCAGTGGTGACAGGGTGAGCGTGGTTGCAATTGGTGGCGGAAGCAGTGGAGTTGGTGGTGACTGACTTTTGACATGTGACCATTTGTTTGGTTATCCGCGACCAACTATTTAATTATGACTTTAAAATTCGATAATCTGTGACCTATAATTTTTTTATTTGTGGCCTATAAAATAAACAATAAAATAAACTGTGACATATAAAAATTTTGATTTGTGACCTCGAAATAATCTATGAACTACAAAATTCTTTATTTGTGACCTTGAAATAATCTGTGACCAATTAATTTGATGATATGTGATCAACAAATAAATCTGTGACATCATTCATGTAACTGTGACTTTATTATTTTTATTTAATAAATATTTTTAATTATACACACACACACACACACACACACTTGAATTTTGAACTTGTAAACTATTTATCTCACTTGTGAATTGGTGTAAACACTACATTTGAAAATATGATTTTTCCTTTAAATCAAACTCTCCAACTAGGACTAACACAACCCAAAAAACATTTGTACTAAGGTGGTTTCAAGAACACAAGTCCAGCAATCAATAGTAAATACAATTATCAACAATGCCATAATAGAAACCTCTACAATCATTCATTTTACGCAAATTATGTCAAGGGTCCATTTGATTGCAAGAGTGGAATTAAGGTGGAAAGAAAACGAATTTTAAGAAATTGAATTGCCTAAAACTTGTTTTATTGAAAATTGTCAATTAAATATAATTTATTTGTATAATTTTTTATTAGAAAAATATTGAAAATTTGGATCTTTTGGCATTCGTTTGACTTTGTTTTTAATGAAAATTGTCAATTAAAGGGGTGTTTTCCATGAAATTTTAGATTTTTTGGTGTTCGTTTGACTTTTTTACAATTGTGGATAGAATTTGTTTTCATTACAAAAAAAATAAAATAAAATAAAATAAAAAAACTGAAAAACTAATTTTCCATCAAACCCATGGGAATTGAAATTTCACAAAAGCATGTGAAAAAGGGGTCGCGTGGATGGGTGGGGGATGGAAAATCAATTGCCAAGAAAATTAATTAAAATTTTATGTTTGGATTTCATTAAAAAAATAAATAAATAAAGATTACCTCATAATCATTAATAGCTAAGCATTGTGGCCATCATAGTTCAAGCTATTTTTGCCTCCTACTCGAGAAAACATACGATGAAGAATTAAGATGAAGAATTTTCTAACCATAAAAAAGTTAGTTAGCAATGAATGAACTTGAAAAAAATAAAAGAATATGAAGCACAAATAATTATATTGATAATACCATGAATGTTAACCTGTGGCCAAAATTAGACACGTTAATACCTTCGGAGTTTTTGGTTGGAGTTTATTTTTATGTGGACTCACGAATATACCATTGAGTTTGTGGTGATATTTTGAACTAACTAACATTCTTAGGGGAAGATGATCCCACCTATTGCTAGATTGCGAGTTATTCCTAAAAGGAAGTTGAGTACATTTCGATGACTGTTGTTAAATTGCAAGAATAAACTCCTCAGAATATACACCCAATAGGGGACTTGTATACCTTACAAGGACCACTTTTTGTTAAACCATTTGGGCAAATTTAAATCTCTTGTGAATGGTATCTGATTCAAAGACTCAATGAACAGAATTACAACTCTAATTATAAACTCCTAATAACTTAAATGCAAAAACGATGTTCGTTCACTATCTCTACATTTTTACAAACTTCAAACCAAACTTGGGGACTATGTACTACTTCGCGAAGTCTATAACCTAACATAAATGTTCGACTTGGACTTGAAGAAGTTTTGCTAAAAATTTAGTGTTACCTCGTTATTACTACTAGCACAGAGTTGGCAACAACTACTAATACATCGTTATTTCATCAATGTCATCATATTATTTCTTGACGCTTGCTATACTGCTAGTTTAAGTTATGCCAGCATAGTGTTCATAGTAAGACAAGGTCATATGTATTTGTAGGATGGGTTCATTGCTTCTTACAATTTAAGAAATACATGTATTTTTATTTGCGTAAAATTTTCAATTTTTAGTTTTCATTATTTTTTATTCTATTGCTATAAGTATTTGAAGGGGCCACTACAATAAAAAAAACTTTTTGCAGCAGCAAAAAAATGCAGCCAAAAGTCATTTGCAGTGTTTTAGCGTATGCTGTGGAGCTAGATGTTGACGTTGCGACAAGAGTTTTTGCAGCGTTGGGGCGGTCAATTCCATCATTTATATCGCGCTGCAAAAGGATGTCTTTTGCAGCATTTCAAAAGCGCTGCAAGATAAGACATTTCGCAGCGTTGTTTAGACGTTGCAATTGGGGGAGTGTTTTGCAGCGTTTCCATAAACGTTGCAAAATCCATCCGTTTGCAGCGTTTGCAAGTCAATTGCAGCATTTTTTGAAATGCTACAATTGACGATCTTTTGCAGCTTTTTTGCAAACGCTGCAAAAAATTATGCATTTTTATTTAATATCCTTGCATGTACACATTAATCCTATTTTTTGGTCAAATAATGAACTAACAAAAAAACCCACCAAAATAATAAACTAACAAGCATGTTCTTTGATCCAACAAGTCAAATAATAAACTAACAAACATGTACTCATTCAATGTATAGAATATTCAACACATTCTCTTTTCCAAAATAAAATTAAGAGTCTCCAAACATGTACCACCAAAATATAATTAGGAACCTACAAAAACCAAAACTTAAACTTGAAACCATCGGATGTTCCTTGATCAATACCATTGCCACTAGAACAATTTCTGTCCAACAAGCCTTACATCATTGAGACTTCCAAAATGAACATGTTGTTGAAGAAAGATTGGGCCGTGAAATCAAAGAGTCTCGTAGGGGTGTTTTTAGCCAACAACCATTGAATAACAAACAAACATTCAAATAGCACAACTTCTCATTTTCATTTACATAGGTTGGGTTATGTAAAGATGCTGTCATCAAATTTTGTACCATAAAATCTTTTTATGACATACTTAATTGTGACAAATGCAAGACAATCACAAATGCATTCCAGACTTAGCACAAAATCATGTTGCCCACACATTAACAAATTACCCACTATAAGAATTCTAGCCTCAGCATGAAATCATGTTTTGACTATTTAATAACAAAAAACTTACCAAACGAAACCTAAGAATTAAGCCAAGTAACCTATTAATTCTCACTGTCAAAATTTCACTAGCCAACCAACTAGTTTACATGAAACCATTTCATACGAACCAACTAACACACACTAAATACTATTTGGGATGGAAAGAAAATGGAAATAGATTCACGCGTATATGTAATAAATTTAGAAAATGCACCTTAATCAATAAGTCTTTGGCCAAGCAATAGTACTTCCCATGGCTTCACTAAGAGTTCAGAATTCATCTGTGGGTCTGTATAAACTCAAATTACCCATATAGACTTCCTCAACCCAAACCTTCCAACAGTCTCGACCGAGTGGCAAGTGATGCACCTTTACACTTAGGTTTGTTGTGGCAATCTTCCCTTCTGCTACGACTTCTTCCTTCTCGACATGTACCAATGCAACAGTTGACATCTTGCATTTGTCGTAGGTGTAGTACTTCTTTGGACACGACTTCCTTGACGTGACTACAAATTCATGATAAACATAAAATATTCTTGTTAAAATTAAAATGCTACAAACAGAATATATATTGAATCATCATTTAATAATGTAGGATACGAGAACCTGAGTAAAAGTATTTAAATTCCTGTCCTCTAAATTTTGTATAATGATACAATAATTACAAAAGTTATTCTCCATATAATTGGCTATATAAAGCTATATAATCATGAAATGTATAAAAAGTAACTACTTATAATCTGCTGAGAAAACCTAATAAATGCTTCCGTATTTTCTTCTAATGGCCCCACCCTTTGCGCCTGAACACTAAATACTATTTGGGATGGAAAGAAAATGGAAATAGATTCACGCGTATATGTAATAAATTTAGAAAATGCACCTTAATCAATAAGTCTTTGGCCAAGCAATAGTACTTCCCATGGCTTCACTAAGAGTTCAGAATTCATCTGTAGGTCTGTATAAACTCAAATTACCCATATAGACTTCCTCAACCCAAACCTTCCAACAGTCTCGACCGAGTGGCAAGTGATGTACCTTTACACTTAGGTTTGTTGTGGCAATCTTCCCTTCTGCTACGACTTCTTCCTTCTCGACATGTACCAATGCAACAGTTGACATCTTGCATTTGTCGTAGGTGTAGTACTTCTTTGGACACGACTTCCTTGACGTGACTACAAATTCATGATAAACATAAAATATTCTTGTTAAAATTAAAATGCTACAAACAGAATATATATTGAATCATCATTTAATAATGTAGGATACGAGAACCTGAGTAAAAGTATTTAAATTCCTGTCCTCTAAATTTTGTATAATGATACAATAATTACAAAAGTTATTCTCCATATAATTGGCTATATAAAGCTATATAATCATGAAATGTATAAAAAGTAACTACTTATAATCTGCTGAGAAAACCTAATAAATGCTTCCATATTTTCTTCTAATGGCCCCACCCTTTGCGCCTGAATCTGTAATTAGCTTTCAAGTTCTCTAACTCTCCCACTACTTTGTATTTGTTCATCCACCTTTGATGGTACAACTCCAAATTCAAGTCCTCTAACTCTTCCATGACGTTCAGGACCTAAAACTCGAGCGATAGCATCATCACGGATGGAATCTTCGGCAAGCGTACCAGAAATTGATGTGGCACAATCTTCAACCCTTTTCTGCACTTATGGAACTCAAATAAAATACTGAAAAGTGAAACAACTAATAAATCAAATTTTGCTTAATTGAATATTGGTATGATACGCATATCGAAGTTTTGGCAACTGCTTTATTAATTGGTGTTCCGTCTTTTTTGAGAAGTTCAGATTTCCATACTTCTGTTCTTAACCCTTTTAAATCTGGATTCTTTTTTCTGCAATACAAATGTAGTAAACACATATATTGAAATTGGACAATTCAAGTAAGAAGACAAGATATGTAATAATGTAGGATACGAGAACCTGAGTAAAAGTATTTAAATTCCTGTCCTCTAAATTTTGTATAATGATACAATAATTACAAAATTTATTCTCCATATAATTGGCTATATAAAGCTATATAATCATGAAATGTATAAAAAGTAACTACTTATAATCTGCTGAGAAAACCTAATAAATGCTTCCATATTTTCTTCTAATGGCCCCACCCTTTGCGCCTGAATCTGTAATTAGCTTTCAAGTTCTCTAACTCTCCCACTACTTTGTATTTGTTCATCCACCTTTGATGGTACAACTCCAAATTCAAGTCCTCTAACTCTTCCATGACGTTCAGGACCTAAAACTCGAGCGATAGCATCATCACGGATGGAATCTTCGGCAAGCGTACCAGAAATTGATGTGGCACAATCTTCAACCCTTTTCTGCACTTATGGAACTCAAATAAAATACTGAAAAGTGAAACAACTAATAAATCAAATTTTGCTTAATTGAATATTGGTATGATACACATATCGAAGTTTTGGCAACTGCTTTATTAATTGGTGTTCCGTCTTTTTTGAGAAGTTCAGATTTCCATACTTCTGTTCTTAACCCTTTTAAATCTGGATTCTTTTTTCTGCAATACAAATGTAGTAATCACATATATTGAAATTGGACAATTCAAGTAAGAAGACAAGATATGTTCCAAAGATATACCATTTCATAAGCCACACGTGGATAACCATTTTCTACCCATAGTATGGAAAAGCTTCTGATTAGTTCGCATGTTGCAGAACCTGGAACTTTTCTCCTATTGAAAAAAGAATGAAGTATAAAACAACAATAATTATAAAAGGGTTAAGCTTTATATGCAAATATACTTACATGAAAATCGGCAGAAAGAGTGTCCTCAACAAATTTTACCTAGTGTTCTTCAGAGTTGACATTCTTTGGTCTAAGAAGAGTAATAATGCGAGCTCTATTCACAGATGATTCAACTTGAGCTCTGATTTTTTTTCTCAAAATTGATTTGAATATCCTTCAATACTTTCTCATATATTGAAATGTCATTCTTCGATGACAATTTGATGTGGCACAATCTTCAACCCTTTTCTGCACTTATGGAACTCAAATAAAATACTGAAAAGTGAAACAACTAATAAATCAAATTTTGCTTAATTGAATATTGGTATGATACACATATCGAAGTTTTGGCAACTGCTTTATTAATTGGTGTTCCGTCTTTTTTGAGAAGTTCAGATTTCCATACTTCTGTTCTTAACCCTTTTAAATCTGGATTCTTTTTTCTGCAATACAAATGTAGTAATCACATATATTGAAATTGGACAATTCAAGTAAGAAGACAAGATATGTTCCAAAGATATACCATTTCATAAGCCACACGTGGATAACCATTTTCTACCCATAGTATGGAAAAGCTTCTGATTAGTTCGCATGTTGCAGAACCTGGAACTTTTCTCCTATTGAAAAAAGAATGAAGTATAAAACAACAATAATTATAAAAGGGTTAAGCTTTATATGCAAATATACTTACATGAAAATCGGCAGAAAGAGTGTCCTCAACAAATTTTACCTAGTGTTCTTCAGAGTTGACATTCTTTGGTCTAAGAAGAGTAATAATGCGAGCTCTATTCACAGATGATTCAACTTGAGCTCTGATTTTTTTTCTCAAAATTGATTTGAATATCCTTCAATACTTTCTCATATATTGAAATGTCATTCTTCGATGACAATCACTGACATTAAACCTTTATTGTATTTGTGCACAAGCATAAATTTAAGACTTCAGAGAATGGTATCATTAAGAAAGAAAAATATACAACGTAATAATCTTAAAAGGTAGTTACGAAATGTTACCTATATGAAAGTTCAAAGCTCCATTTTTGTCTTTTCATCCACTGAAGGCCCTTTAATTACAACAGGCACATGCTTACGTACCATGGCCCCAATTGTGCTAGAAAGTTTATCCGAGTTCTGCCTGACAACCTGGCCATACTCATTGAATTCGAGATTTATCTTCTGATAATTATGTTCTGGAATTATCTTCACTTGTGTTGGACCTCTTTTCTTTTTCGGAGTATTTACGTTTGTTGGCAACATAGCTTGCTCATCATACTTAGACTAGTTATAGTATTGTCTTGTTCACTGGAATTTTGTTGTCTCTTATCGGTCTCCTGAATTGCATTAGCAATTGCTGCTCTTCTTCTTTTAGAACTCTTGGAAGTTTGTTTAGTTGATTTTGAGAATACAACATGGAAACATAAGTTAGAAGCAATTATTTTTAAAACTTAGCATATATCTTATGTATTATAAGCAAACACAATTACCTGAGTCTTGTCCATCATACAAAATGTGGTTTAGATTGAAACGATTCTCTAGAGCTACAACAAAAACCTACAACATCAAAACAAATGGATGTTATTCAACATCTCATAGCAATATGAATAGATAGATAAATCACATGTCATAATATGGTAGAAAAATTGATCATTATGCAAAAAGTATGTTGTCTACAAAAAAGTGAGTTACCAAACTACTTTACGTATCACACAGTACACCTTCAACATCTATCCTTGCATAATTGTCATCTTCATCAATGTTGTCTGTAATTGGCTATAATATATCTAGTGGAATAGTTATCTCATAATTATTATATTCTTCCAATTGTGATGCATCAAAGTCTCTTTGTGGCGCTGGCAAAGCAACATTCCAACTAGATGTTTCATTTTCCCTAGAATAAAAGACTTGTTTCGCTTGTGTTGCCAAAATGAATGATCATTTTCAAATTGTCTGTGTCCTTCATGAAGGTTAACCAAAGTGAATCCATCTTCTTCTTTTTTTATTTCGTTTACAATATTTGTCCAATCACACTTGAATGTTGGAACATGAAACGTATTATAATCAAGCACTATAACATCACACAAAACTCCATAATAAAGAACTTGCCCAACTCTTTGTGCATTATCTTTTGCACTCGATCTACATGTGGTCGTTGCTTCAACTAGAATGCCACTGTTTTGACGAGATTTTCCTGTATCTTTAGTGTGAAATCGAAGACCATTTATGACGAAACTAGAATATGACATGGATTGACATCTAGGACCACGTGCAAGCCACTTCAAATTGTTCGAAACTTTGTCCGTCAATAGTTAAAGTTGAATATGTTATCATGTTAAAAATATTAGAAATAAAAGAATAAAATGCACAACTTTGAGATATTTATTTGTTGGTATGTATTCCAACCTTATTATCCAACCAGGCAGCAAAAACATTAATATGCTTCTTATGCAATAAAGTCTCATTTATTTCCAATCGTTTGTCAAAACTCTTCAGTTCATCTATATGCATCTTAAGGTGAATACAATAAATCAAAAAATATGGTTAACTACTTAAAATTATTGAACTCGATATGTAATTAACGTACTCTATGTATGATTGAACTTCTGTACTATTTAGTAACATGTAGCGATGAGCAACTTTCAACATCTCATTGGATAGTATAAATGTCTTTCCTTTAAAAATTGTACGCCCTGCACCTAAGAAATGAGTCTCGTATTCTTTATTGCGTACACGCTTAGTACCTATCTGAGATGCTTGTGTTATGTATTTGCTACAAAACTTTGCATTTTCTTCAACAATATATCGTTCAGCTATTCAACCTTTAGGTCGTGTACGATTCATAACATACTCTTTCAACAGTTTCATATATCTCTCAAATGGTTACATCCAACGATATTGTACTGGTCCACATAGACAAACTTCTCTCCCAATATAGATTGTTAAATGAACTATTATATTAAAAAAGGAAGGCGGGAAATACCTTTCCAGCATGCATAGAGGTTCAGACATGTCCTCATCTAATTGTTTAACCTTATTTCTATCTACAATTCCTTGACATATTTCCTTGAAAAATGAATTCAATTTAAAAATGGAATTCCTTAGTTCTTTAGGTAGAAGCCCTCTCAAAGCAACTGGTAATAATTGTTACATTAAAATGTGACAATCATGAGACTTTAGCCCAACTATCTTACATTCTTCCATTGATATGCTCATCTAATTGTTCAACCTTATTTCTATCTAATTCCTTGACATATTTCCTTGAAAAATGAATTCAATTTAAAAATGAAATTTCTTGGTCCTTTAGGTAGAAGCTCTCTCAAAGCAACTAGTAAAAATTGTTGCATTAAAATGTGACAATCATGAGACTTCAGCGCAACTATCTTACATTCTTCCACTGATATGCAATTTCCAATATTAGATCTATAACCATTGGGTAATCTCAAGTTAACAAGCCTTTTGTAAAAGAATTGTGAGGAGCAGCTAGTAGATATAATTTATTTCCTCTACTTTGAGAATGCAAATCATGCCTAATATTCATTTCTTCCATATCCTTACGAGAGTTAATGCCATCTTTAGATTTTCCTTTGACAGCCAAAAGTGTACTGATAATGCTATCACAAATATTCTTCTCCACATGCATCACATCCAAATTATGACGTTCAAGCAAAGTCTGCAAATGAAATGTCAATATAGTCATAAAAGCTATACGCAATTAGAAGTGTTAAATGAAAGTGAAGGAAATATCACAATAATTACCTTCCAATATGGTAGATTGAAAAATATTGACCTCTTCTTCCACGTTACTTTAGATTGAGTTGTATTTGTCTTTCTCTTTCGTTTACCACTTTTTTCCCAGTCATTTGTAATTTTATCAACTTCAATGAAATCGTCTTCACCATTTTTAATCTTTAGCCTACTACCATGTTCAACATGTTCATTAAATCAGCTCTTTTTCATGTGAACTGGATGATCAAAAGGGAGAAATTTTCTATGTCCCATGAATACAAACTTCCTACAATGCTTCAGCCATATTGAACATATATTCTCACGACAAATAGGGCGTGCAATTTCCCTTTAACAGGCCACCTAGATATATTACCAAATGCAGTAAAATCATGCATTGTCCACATCAAAAGAGTTTTTTAAGTTGAATGTAGATTTTGTAACAGCATCATACATATCAACCCCATCACTCCATAACAACATTAAGTCATCTACAAGTGGTGTTAAATAAACATCTATGTCATTACCTGGCTATTTCGATCCCGGGATCAATAAACTCAACATCAAACTTTCCTTTGACATGCAAGTTGAGGGACGCAAGTTATATATAATTAAGATTACTAGCCAACAACTATATTTAGAGCTAAGATCTTTGAAATGATTAAATTCATTAGTAGCAAGACCTAGTCTAATATTTCGAGGATCAGATGCAAAATGTGGCCACCTTTGATTAATCATTTCCCAACTCAATGAATCAACCAGATGTCTAATCTTATCGT
>NW_019238746.1:0-1893 GCF_002742605.1 Olea europaea var. sylvestris | reverse complement strand
TGCATCGTTTTGAGTGTTTACGTGTCTTAAACTGTTTTGCATCGTTGTATGGGTTGTTGCACTTTGTTGCATAGTTTATGCATATCATGTTTTAGGTGGTCTACGAGGGTTATATAATACTGGTTTCTACTTCTGATCATTTGCACATGCCTTTTATGTCAAATACAACCTAAGCGAGCTCGGACTTCTACACAGGCATCCGGTAGATCGACCTCCTATAGTAGGACTAGTTTCATCTCATCCACTTCTCACGATGTCTTCGAGTCTCAGTTCTCTTGTTGCCTTGTTCTTTTCGAGCGTGAGGTAATTCTCTTCAACCTCTCTCCCAACTTGGCTGCCATGTTCACTTCCCGAGGGTGGGAGCCACTGCTGATGGTCCTTTCTCCACCGTCTAGTTTCCTAGTTCAAGAATTCTATGCAAATATTCATGAGATATGCGAATCATCGTTTAGGGTTTTCTTATAGGTACGACTATTAGGATTTCAAACGATGTCTTCTCTAGCACCTTGCACATTCCACGAGTTGTTCATCCCATTTTCCCTATCTTTTTGCTAAGACCCTTCCGGCTGACTCTCTTGTTCGGTCAACACTGTTCAACTGCCCTTTAGGGGCGGTCCTACTACAATCCACATTAGGATTATGTCCACGAATCCTTGGCCTGTTTCACATACTTCGTCCTTGCCTATGGAGAAGGCAAGGTTTTTGTATGCCTTATTACATGGTGACTCAATTAACTTGCCCAAATTCATCTGTCATCACATTTTGCGCACGTTTCGAGTCCCAGGTCATATGATAGGTCTCTTTTATGCCTGTTTGATTCATCATCTTGTTATTTCCATGGGAGTCACTTTTCTTGACGGGGTTTCACGATGTATCAGTTGACCTATAGGTCAGGTTACCATATCTCAGAGTCGATCACATGTCCCTTTGTCTTTCGCTCCTACAGAGTCAGTAGAGCCAGCTGACCTGGCAGTGCCTGCTGATCCCATTTGTGATACCTCTTCTACTGGTCCTTCACATATTCCTGCTTCTACTTCTCAGCCATCTATTCTTTCTGATTTCCCATCGTCATCTACTTCTGTTCCACCTCCTTCAGTTGAATCTATACTTGGGAATTCCTCGATTCCCATTGATCCATCAGTTGCTCCTATGGGTCAAACATCAGTGCTCATCAAGCAGCAGGCTCGTATGATGGTCGAGATCACGTAGTTGAGAGTTGCCTCAGAGCTTTACACCACGGAGTTCGCTACACTTCGTGGAGCGATTGCTTATGTTAAACGTGGCATTAGGTGGATGCGCAAGCATTGGGACTGTGACGGCGACGATAACGATGACTCAGATAATGCAGATGATGGTGACGATGCTGCTGATGATAGTTGATAAGGTTTCCTTTCTCATTTGCGACAAAATGGGGAGTGGCTGTGGAAGTGTTGATATTGGATATTTCGATTTGTGATATTGGATGACACATTTTTTTATGATTATTTGGCACACATATCTCGATTAAGTTTTTGATGTTTTGGCAATATTAATATATGTTGTTTTTGGCTGTTTGGCTTACATTAATATTGTATCTTAATCTAGTTAATGTGATTGTGCATCTATTTATAATTGTCTTTAACTCTTTTTATCTATGATACTATTTCACGTGCTTTTTTACATTGGATATGTGTTGTGATTTCAGGAAACATGTTTGATATATGCAAACCAAGAGGCAATTGAGTCTGTAGTTTTGGGTAGTATTGTTAGTAACTTTTGATGTAATGTATGTTTTGTCGCAGAATGTCAAAAGGGAAGTTTGTTAGATTTAATTGTAATTAGCTATTCTGTGAACAGAAAGGGTCAAATTGAAATAGTCTAAAAGTCGAGGAGTCATGTAATTTTGTATAAAAA
>NW_019238745.1:0-1893 GCF_002742605.1 Olea europaea var. sylvestris | reverse complement strand
AAATATAAGAGTAATGAGTGCATTTTGGCATAATATAATCACATGAATGCAATAGTTAAGAGGGAAAAATATGGTATTTTACATTCTTATCAAGGCGAGTAAATCACTATAGAGTTGTTCTGCATTCTATATTAATAATTCTGCAGAAATTGAGCGAGATGCTCCACGGCTTGTTATCAATTACAAACCACTTAGTAAGGCCCTTCAATGGATAAGTTATTTATTACCTCGAAAGAAAGATCTATTAAATAGATTATTCAAATATATCATCTTCTCAAAATCTGATATAAAGTCGAGATTTTGGTAAATTTAACTTAAAGAAGACAGACAGACAGATACGAAATTGCTTTCAATGTTCTTTTTTGACAATATGAATAAAATGTTATGTCATTCGATCTCAAAAATGCCATTTTAGAATTTCAAAAAATTACGAATGATATTTTTAATCTTTTTTAGAATTTATTATTGTTTATGTTGATGACGTTTGCTATCCTTTCCTATCCTTCTTACATATATAAAATAGTCTAACATTAGATTGAACACGTGTCGCGATTTCTATCGTCACATATGTTTTTCCACGGTTTTCATTTTGGCACACCGTCTCCTCGCGCCATTTTCATCTGTTGTCCCTTCTAGAACCTCAGGGAAGCAGGATTCGATTCGTTTTTTCTTCTCTTTCGAGCGTGAGCTTTCGATCGCGGAGCTTCTCATCGTCACTTCGATCATCTGCTCTCCATTGGAGTCACGGTGTTGACTGGCGATCGCCCATCAGTCGTAGAGCTCAAATCAGAACCGCTTCCCCTGTTCTCGAACAGTTAGAGCGCAAGATAGCTACCATGGGTATACTTTGCTTCATCTTCTAATTGAAATATGATTTATTAATGATTGCATCGTTATCTGTTTTCTTTTTGTGCTATCTGAGTTGGTTTGATTTTTATTTTTTCCTTTTTGAGGAAATGTAGATTTATTGTTCATCTAATCGGGTTTTTTTTTTGGGTTCGTGTGCGACTGCTATGTACTTATCAGTCCTTGTTGATTGTTGTGAAAATTTGATTCATTGTTCTTTTGTTTATCTGCCAATGTTTATAATCATAGTTCAACCAGAAGTTTTCATTTGAATATTTTGGGGAACGAATTCTTGACTTCAATTCAATTAACCTGTGCTGGTGGTGCTTGTGCTTGCATTCAAGAGCAGATGAGCATTGCTTGCCTACCTGCACACACTCATATATATATACTTGATCTGTTGGCTTCCCGTTATAGTCAAAATTATAGAGCTGATGAACTTCTTGTGCAAATTGGTCTTCCGAAGCTTGCATAAAGAATTATACGACGATTACCTCCGATGGTGATAATGAAGACATTTCTTTTGTTTGTGAAGTTTTAATTATGAACTATTTCTTTTTATTGTGTCAAACATTCTAAAGTGGAAGACAATGACTTGCTCTCTTTTGGGGTCTGGTCTTCATAAATCATAATTCTCCCATTACAATGGACTGGCAAAGTTGATATTATTTTTCTTATTTTTAAATTTTAAATGAAAAAGCTGCATGTATTTATATATCTGAAAAAAAATGATGAGTTAGGAATGCATGAAGAGATAAGCTTTTGGTTTCAATTGATTCTCTTGATGACATATTTAAATGCTATTCTTCTTTGTTTCAATTTTGTATTTTCACTAGGGAAGTGATACAATTTTCATGTTAATGGAGATTAAGAATCAGAGGTTGACCACCACACTCTCCCCTTTCTGCCGTATATTATGTTATTTCTGTCTCTTTTTTATATATATTTTGGTTTGTCTTCCTTGATTTTTTCTATCACATAATGAATTTTATTGAATGGTGTCACGTTCATCTATGTGAAAGAATTAGAAGCTTTTCAATTGCTATT
>NW_019238744.1:0-1893 GCF_002742605.1 Olea europaea var. sylvestris | reverse complement strand
TAGTCTAATTCGATTGGAATCGAGCCAATGAAAAGTGGTTTTTGATTTCATGAAAACTTCGTGTTTGATCATTTTCGGTGAGTTGCTAGTCCAATTCGATTAGAATCGAGCCAATGAAAAGTTGTTTTGATTCCATGATAACTTCGGGTTTGTTCGTTTTTGGAGAATTGCTAGTTTTATTCGATTTGAATCGGGCCAACAAAAAGTGGTTTTCGATTTAATGATAACATCGGGTTTTTTCGTCTTTGGCAAATTGCTAGTCTAATTCGATAGTAATCGAGCCAATGAAAAGTAGTTTTTGATTTCATGACAACATCGGCTTTGTTCATTTTTGGCGAATTACTAGCCTAATTCCATTGGAATCGAGCCAATGAATAGTTGTTTTTGATTTCATGATAACTTTGGTTTTGATCAATTTCGGCGAATTGCCCGTCTAATTTGATTGGAATGGAGCCAAAGAAAAGTGTTTTTGATTTCATGATAACTTCGAATATGTTCGTTTTCGGCTAATTGCTAGTCTAATTAGATTGGAATAGAGCCAATGAAAAGTGGTTTTTGATTTCATGATAACTTCGGGTTTGACCATTTTCGGCAAATTACTAGTGTAATTCGATTGGATTCGAGCCAATGAAAAGTGGCTTTCGATTTCATGATAACTTCAGGTTTGATCATTTTCGAAAAATTATTGGTCTAATTCGGTTGGAATCGAGCCAGTGAAAAGTGGTTTTCAATTTATGGTGAGTTCGGGTTTGTTCTTTTTGGCGAATTGCTAGTGTAATTCGATTGGAATCGAGCCAATGAAAAGTGTTTTTTGTTTCATGAAAACTTCGGATTTGATCATTTTCGGTGAATTGCTAGTCTAATTCGATTGGAATCGAGCCAGTGAAAAGTTGTTTTGATTCTATGATAACTTCGGGTTTGTTCGTTTTTGGAGAATTGCTAGTTTTATTCGATTTGAATCGGGCCAACGAAAAGTGGTTTTCGATTTCATGATAACATTGGGTTTGTTCGTCTTTGGCAAATTGCTAGTCTAATTCGATAGTAATCGAGCCAATGAAAAGTAATTTTTGATTTCATGACAACATCGGCTTTGTTCATTTTTGGTGAATTACTAGCCTAATTCCATTGGAATCGAGCCAATGAATAGTGGTTTTTGATTTCATGATAACTTCGGTTTTGATCAATTTCGGCGAATTGCCCGTCTAATTTGATTGGAATGGAGCCAAAGAAAAGTGGTTTTGATTTCATTATAACTTCGAATATGTTCGTTTTCAGCTAATTGCTAGTCTAATTAGATTGGAATAGAGCCAATGAAAAGTGGTTTTTGATTTCATGATAACTTCGGGTTTGACCATTTTCGGCGAATTACTAGTCTAATTCAATTGGAATCGAGCCAATGAAAAGTGGCTTTCGATTTCATGATAACTTCAGGTTTGATCATTTTCCAAAAATTACCTATCTAATTCGGTTGGAATCGAGCCAGTGAAAAGTGGTTTTCAATTTATGGTGACTTCGGGTTTGATCATTTTCGGCAAATTGCTAGTCCAATTCGATTGGAATCGAGCCAATGAAAAGTTCTTTTTGATTTCATGATAACTTCGGATTTTTTCCTTTTTGGAGAAATGCTACTCTAATTCGATTGGACTCAAGCTAATAAAAAGTGTTTTTTGATTGCCTGATAACTTTAGGTTTGTTCGGCTTTGACAAATTGCTAGTCTAATACGATTGGAATCGAGCCAATAAAAAGTGGTTTCTGATTTCATGAAAATTTCGGGCTTGGTCATTTTAGGTGAATTGCCAGTCTAATTCGATTGGAATCGAGCCAATGAAAAGTGATTTTTGATTTCATGATAACTTTAGGTTTGTTCATTTTCGGCTAATTGCTAGTCTAAT
>NW_019238743.1:0-1894 GCF_002742605.1 Olea europaea var. sylvestris | reverse complement strand
CTCCCCCCCCCCCCCCCCCCCCCTCTCTTCTTTCTTTTTGTTTTTTAGTACTCAAATCAAACTCGAACTCATCTCTAGATTTTGCAATGCCTATATCACATTTGATTAAAATTGTAATATAAAAAAATTACTTAAGGTTTCTTTGCTTGAAATGCTTCTTGTGAAAAAATAATTAGTGAAACGCAATTATCATCTATGTCATTATCATCATCATTTGGCTTTCATCACCCCTTGAATAATCTATTGGACATTAGGCTATTTCATATTGCTTGACATTCATGAAACATCTACTGCTTATAATTCCCAATAAAATTGTGTAGCGAAAAGGAAAAATATGACTTTAACTGAAGTGAAATCTTTGTTTTGACAATTGTTGCATGTGTGTGGCCTATAGTATAAGAGGCTTAATAACTTGATGTCATCTCCACTTTTTTTTTTTTTTTTTAAGCTTAGCACTGACAATTTGTTAATGATATGTTGTGTAATTTCAAATTAAGGATATTCAGGGTGATGCCTTGTTAGCTTCATTTCACATTCTAAATAGCGTTGTCCTAGTAAAGGAAATAAGATCACACCTCATGAATTATGAACAAAAGAGAATATATGATTCCTCATATATCGTGCTTTTGGTTGTAGGGCTATATTAGACTTCCTGAGCCCACGATAAGAAAGTTGTTGAATAAAATCGTGATTACTGTGCAGTAATTTATATAGATAGCGACAATTGGGAAGAATTCGACTTACAGAATGAACGTAATAAAATTAGAATGATAATGGTCAATGCAAGAGTTTAACTCTTTCCCCCTAAGACGATAATGCCCTGCACTGGTGTTGACAATCTCCCAGTACTCGTCTTCCAAGATGCAACAACCTTGACTTGTAATAGTAGCACTCCAAATTACAAGAGCTAGCAAACCTACTAATATTTTGATCTCTAACACGAAATTAATATTTGGGATTGAAATGCAAAACATGGAATACTGCAGGGATGAAAGACAATATTTTGCAAGAGAGGAAATCAGAATAAATTTTGGAATGAACAAAATTCGAGATCTAAAGGTCTATTTATAGAAGGTGAAAGGTTGTGACCAAAAGACATAACAGCCGAAAAAGTTGTTTCTGGAGCAGACACAACACATTTGGACATGCAGTTAAAATTATCAGCAACTACCAGTTTTTAGAAGAAGCCACATGTCTTGTACAGAAAATTTGGGGAAAAAATAATATAATAAAGATATATTATTTAATTTAATAAAATAATATAATTAAAATATTATTTTAACAAAAATATATATAACAACTAGGTCGAAGCCCAAGCCCACGACCTACGACATGTGCCCGTGCTCGTGCCATGCCGAGCTGAGCCAATTCGGTCAACTAGTCGGATGGACGAGGACGGCTACAGTGCTCGTACGTGTGGGCTTTAGCTCAACCTACTGGTTTGTAGGTCTTCATCCCTTCAAAAACTAATGGTGCTCATTGGGGCCTAAATCCAAGTCTCAAACTTGAGTAATATTAAATGGTTTCTATTTTTCTAGTTTTCTTATGAACTTCTCAATTTCCCACCAATTTTTATTCCCAATTTATTTCAAGTTCAAGTGGTCATCTTTTGGTATTAATTTCTCATTCACCCTTAATTAGTTTTGAGAAAATAAATACAAACACTAATTCTACCCATGGCGTAGAAGGCCAAAGAAATCATTTATCCAACTAATGTGACTTACTTAAATATTGAGTTAAAAGTTGGTCAAACCAACTACTTATACAAAATTTTCAACAATCCCCCATATGAATGGAAATCAATGTAGACTTTATAGAGAGATTAGACAAAAAGTTATTGCATCTGGATAGGTACCTTATAGGTTTGAACCTTCTGTTGACCCCAGAATATGTT
>NW_019238742.1:879-1894 GCF_002742605.1 Olea europaea var. sylvestris | reverse complement strand
ATTCCAGTACACTGCAGGAAGAGCAATACCCTTCGATGAGATGACCAGGACTCAACAAAGGTGTTTCCAGCGAAACTACGGACAGATGATGAGGCAGCAACAAGGAATGCCACACCCTAAAGCACCACTACTACTCAAGGTAGTCAATCAAAACGTCCTAAAGAGTAATAAAGAAACTGGTACAGATGAATCAATGAAAGAACTGCCAGAGACCTCTTCTGGGAGATCAAGGTTTGAGAGAGATAAAAGGGATGAAGAAGATCCAGATGAGCCCCTTGCTATCCAATTCGGTACGTTGCCTCCTGTCATGGCCAATAATTACCTACTGGCCAATGAGTTTAAAAATAAGGAAAAAGAAGAAGAGAGGGAGGACAACGAAGGAGAAGCCTGCGTGCTGGTGTGTGAAGAAGGCCAGACTTCTGGAGAGGCCTACAACGATGAAGAGGACGATGGGATGACAGACATTGAAGAGGAAATTGATCTAGAAGCAGAAAGGAAAAAGAGAAAAGTATCGCGCAATACTCTGTTTAAGCAACTACATCAAGAGGGAGTCCGCGAAGTAGACTTATTGGGGGAGCCATCTGGGCGTCCTTTCGATTTCTACGTACTGTATGGGACACCCAAAAGGAAGAAGAGAGTGCCTCGCTCTGAGAAGTATGGGTCACCTCCAAAAATAATGTCTCCTCCCACAGGTTGGATAACTGATGAGGAAGCAAAAATGATGCCTCCTCCCACAGGTTGGATAACTGATGAGGAAGCAAAAATAATGCCTCCTCCCACAGGTTGGATAACTGATGAGGAAGCAAAAATAATGCCTCCTCCCACAGGTTGGATAACTGATGAGGAAGCATTAGAAAAAAGCAAGAGGGAGATTCAGGAGACAGAGGATAAGAGCGACATACTACACGTCGACCTATCACAAGGGGATAATTCGACAGAAAACAAGCAAGAGGTAGAAATAGAGGCTGCCGAAAAGGTTGTTTTAAAACGGCCAGCCATGAAGTTGACAAAACAC
>NW_019238742.1:0-786 GCF_002742605.1 Olea europaea var. sylvestris | reverse complement strand
AGAATGATGAGAAAGCTCGCAAAGACAGAGGGTGATATGATTCCTACAGAAGTCATTCTCACCAGCTTCAATGGAGGAGTAACTTCAACTAAGGGAGTTATGCCATTGGACATAACTGCAGGAACGACTACTAGGACCACGGTCTTCTTTGTAATAGATGGTCCTACTAGTTACAATGTGCTCTTAGGAAGGGATTGGATACACGGAAGTCGATGTATACCCTCGTCGCTCCATCAATGCCTGATTTTTTGGAATGACAAAGGCGAAGCAGAAGTGGTGCAGGCCGATCATAGGCCTTTTGTCACAGAAGCAAACTCAGTGGAAAAATTTATGTACGAAGGAAACTATGGACCTGTCAGAGTGGTGCAAGACGGGGAAGAAACTCAAGTTGTCGCACAAAGCGAAGAACTATTCTCAGTGGACGCACTCACTGAGATGTTCAAACAAATGAGGCCAAATATAGTGGCCTTAGGAGAGCCAGTGATTGGCAAAAGGATAATCAAGGAATCTTGAATGGATTCTGAATTGCAAAAGCAAATGGCCGATATTCAGGCCTTCAAAGCCAGACTGATGGTTTTCAATAAGGAATGCAATGACAAAGCAAAGGAAGAGACTGCCCTAAAAGTGTTGAAGGACAAGTTGGCAGTATTCGAGTTAGAGCAAAGCCTTGACCGAGAAGTCAACAAAGTGGACTGTTTGAAAGAAGAAGTACTTACGAAAGAACTGGACGACGAAGTGATGCGGATTGCCAAGCCTGGATACGCTCAAGCACAAGACCCTCTGATC
>NW_019238741.1:0-1894 GCF_002742605.1 Olea europaea var. sylvestris | reverse complement strand
TTTTTTCCTTCATTGCGGCGCCGCCATCGCCCATAGAAGGGCGACTCTTCCCAGCAGCAGCAGACGCCGCTGGCAGCAGCAGACGCCGCTGCTACTCTTAGCAGCAGCGTCTGCCGCGCTAGCAGCCGGCAGGAGCGTCACCATCGCCGGCAGCAAGTAGCAACTGTTGCTGCCGGTATCCCACCCAAATTTTTTCCAAATCAGAATTCAAAAATATAAAATTAAATTTCCACTTAATTGCTAGGAACAAGAAAAATAATAACAATCAATATTTGACTGCTCAATCATGCAAATCAATTTCTAACAAACACAAAGGAGGCTCTGATACCACTATTGGGAATCTACTTAACATACGCAGCGGAAAATTAAAACAGATTTCGATTCCCACCAGGAATTTCTTTGTGTTTAGATATAAATTATGAAAAGATTGTACCTTTTCCAGATCTGCAAACTTCTTTGCTATTCTTTTCGTTCCAACAATCTTGATTCGCCACCCACAGCTGTCCAATTGTCCAGCCTCTAACGGCGATCCACACAGAGAACAAGATTGCAGCTATCAGGATTTTCTCCTTTTGTGCTAGCAAGAATAATTATGAGAAAAACATGTGGATTGAAAACCCTAGCCATGTATTTATATAAGCTCAAACGGGTCTGGTCCGGTCCGATCCAATATTTAATTAATCCATTTAATTAAATTCGGTTCGTGAATTAATTAATCCAATTAATTAATTCGGGCCTATAAATAACCAACCCAATTAATTAATTTATCCAACGTTTGTTAAATTAATTAATTGACAAATTACAATATTTCAATTCTCTTTTGTGTGTGACCCATCAGGTTCCCGATCACGATACCTAACGACGTGAAATATTATTTTGATCTAATCAAAATTGATAAATTAAAACACCCTTTTAATTTATCATCAATTCACATTCGTCGTCCCAAATTGACATCTAACAATGTGTCAGGACAATACATGTGACGGGGAATGTCATGTGGTATGACAAAACCAACCTCGTTCGTTTACCGTGAAACTATAATCCTTTCGTTAATATGATCCGATCAGTTACGAGATATGCAATTTTGTTAATCCCAAATACCGATCGTATCTTTCACTCCATTATTAAGTCAATATAAGTCGAAAACTCCTTTTCGACTTATGAGTACACCTTGGCCAAGGATTTGGTTATCGACTTAATTGAATGAAACGCAGATCATAATCTCCTACTATCTAATAGCGGTGAATCCTTTATTGGTCAATCACAACCTTCATACGATTCTTGACGTACCCGAACGATGTAGTATTAACGGCTTTTTGCAGAGCAACATGCAACACCGCCAAAGTATGACTGTCCTCATATAAGGTACCATGATGACCTCAAGTCAAAGGACAAATTCTACTACCAAACGTTAGAGATTAACTACTGACACTCAGATAGTTATCTATGTGGAATCTCTTGGCGAGTCTTCAATATTTTGTTCTATAACAAAACATCCACGTTTTCATTTAAGTGTCACCACACTTTAGCTTGTGACATCAGCTACTTACTTCACAAGTAAGAAATGCAACATGTGATGTTCTATCCGTAATAACGATATCCGTATGTTGTTATTACTTATGACCACGGATGATTTAAGATTCAACCATATATAATTTGTATCTCACAATCACAACTCGTTGTGATTAACAATTACGAAGATTTGAATCTACGGACTCTATTATTTATTTAATTGTCTATTAATTAAATAATAGATCTGTCATTAAATTACATTAATTATATATCAAAAGTGTTTATGTTCAAGGTTGATAGGATTTAGGGCATAACACTTACAGTTCGTTACTTCCATTTTATCAATACTTTTGCAACTATTGTTGGTACATAAATTAAAATG
>NW_019238740.1:0-1894 GCF_002742605.1 Olea europaea var. sylvestris | reverse complement strand
AGTGTTGAACAATGTGTCAAGAATCAGTGTACTAATTGCAGAGTTCAATCGGTAAGAACCTTGCTACAATTACACTATGGTGTGCACTTTAGTTTACACTTTGCCATGTGACATTACCCAGTTGGACAGTTTAAATGTCAAAAAGTTTTCCCATCTAATTGGCACTTGACAACATTACAAGTGTCAACAACGTGTCCAAAATCAGTGTACAAATAGCAAAGTTCAATTGGTAAGAACCTTGCTGCATGTACACTTTAGTTTACACTTTACCACGTGACATTATCGTGTTGGACAATTTAAATTTCAAACAATTTTCCCTTCCAATTGACACTTGACAACAATGTAAGAGTCAAACAACGTACCAAAAATCAGTGTACAAATAGCAAAGTTCAATCGGTAAGAACCATGATGCAAGTACACAATGGTGTACACTTTAGTTTTCACCTTCCCATGTGAAATTACTCTAGTGGACAGTTTAAATTTCAAACAGTTTTTCCATCCAATTAACACTCGACAACAATGCAAGTGTCAGAGAACGTGTCAAAAATTAGTGTACAAATAGCAAAGTTCAATCGGTAAAGACCTTACTACATGTACACTATGGTGTATACTTTAGTTTACACTTTTCCACGTGACATTACCCTGTTGGATAGTTTGAATTTAAATAGTTTTCTCATCCAATTGAAATTTGACAACAATGCAAGTGTCAAACAATGTATCAAAAAGCAATGTACAAATAGCAAAGTTCAATCTGTAAGAACCTTGCTACATGTACACTATAGTGTACACACTTTAGTTAACACTTTGTCACGTGACATTACACTGTTGAACTGTTTAAATTTCTAAAAGTTTTCCCATCGAATTGAGACTTGACAACATTGCAAGGGTCAAACAACGTGTCTAAAATCAGTGTGCAAATAGCAAAGTTCAATTAGTATGAACCATGCTACACGTAAACTTTGGTGTACACTTTAGTTTACACTTTGCCATATGACATTACCCTGTTGGATTGTTTAAAGTTCAAAACATTTTCCCTTCTAGTTGACACTTGACAATAATGTAAGTGTCAAACAACGTGTCAAAAATCAACGTACAAATATCAAAGTTTAATCGGTAAGAACCTTACTACATGTACACTATGGTGTATACACTTTAGTTTACACTTTGCCCCGTGACATTACCCGGTTGGACAATTTAAATTTCAAATAGTTTTCCCATCCAATTGACACTTGACAATAGACTAAGTGTCAAAAAATGTGTCAAAAATCAGTTTACAAATAGCAAAGTTCAATAGGTAAGAACTTTGCTACATTCACACTATGGTGTACACACTTTTGTTTACACTTTGTCACATGTTATTACCCTACTGAACAGTTTAAGTTTCTAATCGTTTTCCCATCCAATTGACACTTTAAAACAATGCAAGTGTCAAACAACGTGTCAAAAATTAGTGTACATATAGCAAAGTTCAATCGGTAAGAATCTTGCTACATGGACACCATGTTGTACACTTTAGTTTTCACTTTGCCACGTGAAATTACTCTATTGGACATTTCAAATTTCTAACAGCTTTTCCATCCAATTGACACTTGACAACAATGCAAGTTCAATTGACAAGGACCTTGCAACATGTACATTATGGTGTACACTTTAGCTTTCACTTTGCCATGTGACATTACCCTATTGGACAGTTTAAATTTCAAACAGTTTTCCCATCCAACTTACACTTGACAACAATATAAGTGTTAAACAATGTGTTAAGAATCAGTGTACAAATTGCAAAGTTCAATCGGTAAGAACCTTCCTACATATACACTATGGTGTATACTTTAGTTTACACGTTACCACCTGACATTACCCAGTTGGGCAGTTTAAATTTCAAAAAGTTTTCCCA
>NW_019238739.1:0-1894 GCF_002742605.1 Olea europaea var. sylvestris | reverse complement strand
GGGATAAGATTTTAAACTCCAAAGCCAAAAGAAATGCTACATTAAAAGTTCGTTAGGTTCTGTTGTAAAACCTTGTGGTTTGAAGATAAGACAAAAAATTCTCAAAAGGTAACAAAATATATATGTACCTCAAGAAGTTGGTCATAATTCGACTTCAGCAAGTTAATCTTACGCTCACAGTACTCTTTTCCTTCCACCATTGTTTTCTGCTCAAACAAAAATAATGCAAAGATTATGTTAGAACCTACAATTTTCAGTGTGTCATGTCGAAGAAAGAAGTAAAATAACATGTCCGTTTGTCTTTGACAACTTAGTTACATCAGAACAACTTATTTTGATCGTTCTTCCTATTAGTGTGTGGAGCCTAATCGTATTATACACTTGGGCTCTCAACTGCATATCAGGCCATACTAATATTCGTACTATATAAAGAACTCTTTATGGGGCCACTTTCGGGGGGTGTGTGTGTCAGGCATGAGAAAACATGTACGAGTCTATAATAGTGAAACCTACCGCAGGTGAAAATAGAGCTATAAATAATCTGTTCTGAATATATTCGATTTATTATTGCTCTTGCAGGAAGGGATAAGGGTTTAAACCATAACACTCCTAAATACCTCTGCGTTATTAGCATCTCAGCAGGCTTTAGGCCCAACGATAAGAAATGAAACTTTCCACTGACATTGGCCTGTGTGAACTCACAAGATCGGGGCCTATATTCAGATCATTATTTCAAGTGACCCAGGCTGATAAACGCAACATTCTCTCTCTTCTTGTATTGTTTCAATAGGAAACAAAAATGTTTATTAATCAAAGAATAACATTACAACTATCAAGAGGACAAGATGTCCTCTATCTATAAAACTAAAGAATCAAGAAAAAAAACACATCCATCTTTCGAAATAATAACAATTAAAGAAAAAGGAGAACAATAAGTGCGTCCTTTCAAGAGAAAAACACTACACCCTCCGGCGATATCTAAGAAAAACCAGCTTATCATGATAACCTACTCATAACTAGCCAGCAACATCACAATGCACAGACAGATGATAGGAATATTTTGTATCTTCTTTGCACATTGAGCACCATGCCAAGAGAAAGCAACACGGACATTTCCTTTGTATTGAATCAAAAGTATTGATCTTCCGAATCAGACACCTAAATCTTGTAATGGACACATGATTTCAAAATGAAACTAGGTAGAGAATGGATGACAAGAGAAATGATTAAGGCATAGAACTATGACCAGCATAAGTATATAAAAGAAGTAATCCGCTGTGCAGAGTCTTTTATTTGATCGGAAAATCTTTAATGAAGAATTCAACTAAATCTAAGAAAGAAGAAAGTAACAATCATATACAAACTTATGTCAGAAACCATTTGCTCAAAACTTGTGTCATCCTATTGGCTAAAACTTGAGCAATAATAATGTACAAAATTGACAGCCAAACTGATTCAGATGAAAATCATTAATATTAAAGACTATGAATATTTCAGAATGAGACATGAAAAAAAAAATGGTGATCAGTTGATCACTCGGTGCTTAAAAAACTCCTCAATCACCTTCATGCAATCCCCTCTCAAAATGTCCCAACAACACTCAACATCCCCCAGGAGAAACCATGAAGATCAAACAGATTTGAGGAGATTGATGTTAAATCATCAGAATTCTAGAGCAGGGGGAAAAGGTAGGGATTTACTTACTCAACTATTTCATATGTTTAGAATTTAAAAGTGAAAGCAGATAAGAAAAAAATTGTGTAGCAGCAAAGGTATCTGGATTGCCACAAGGAAAAGTCAAAAGTATCAAGCTGTCACATTCAGAATGCAAGCTCAAGAATAAGCATGAAACAATGAGGAAAGAGTAGATCATGCGTGGTTTCAAGTGTAGAAA
>NW_019238738.1:0-1894 GCF_002742605.1 Olea europaea var. sylvestris | reverse complement strand
GTGTGCAAAAGTTATGCTCAATTCTTCGAACGCCGACAATCCAAGCTCTGCAAATATGGAAGTTCTCATTCTTTCGAAAAATGCCCGAAATCCCTCATATGTCAAGACGAAGTCGTGAGTTCAATCCAAACCGGTCTCTACAATTCCAAAAAGTACTTATGGGCCCAAAACGAACACCGTGTGCAAAAGTTACGCTCAATTCTTCGTACGCCGACTCTCCAAGCATCCCAAATATGAAAGTGCTCATTCTTTCAAAAAATTACCGAAATCCCTCCTACGTCACGATGAAGTCATGAGTTCAATCCAAAACGATCGCTACAATTCCAAATAGTACTTATGTGCCGAAAACGGACACCGTGTGCAAAAGTTACGCACAATTCTTCGTACGCCGACAATCCAAGCGCTCCAAATATGCAAGTGCTCATTCTTTCAAAAAATGGTCGAAATCCCTCATACGTGACGACGAAGTGGTGAGTTCAATCCAGAACGGTCGTAACATTTCCAAAAAGTACTTATGGGCCGAAAACAGACACCGTGTGCAAAAGTTACGCTCAATTCTTCGTACGTCGACAATCCAAGCGCTCCATATATGCAAGTGCTCATTCTTTCAAAAAATGGTCGAAATCCCTCATACGTGACGACGAAGTGGTGAGTTCAATCCAGAACGGTCGCTACATTTCCGAAAAGTACTTATGGACCAAAACCGGACACCGTGTGTAAAAGTTACGCTCAATTCTTCGTACGTCGACAATCCAAGCGCTCCATATATGCAAGTGCTCATTCTTTCAAAAAATGGTCGAAATCCCTCATACGTGACGACGAAGTGGTGAGTTCAATCCAGAACGGTCGCTACATTTCCGAAAAGTACTTATGGACCAAAACCGGACACCGTGTGTAAAAGTTACGCTCAATTCTTCGTACGTCGACAATCCAAGCGCTCCATATATGCAAGTGCTCATTCTTTCAAAAAATGGCCGAAATCCCTCATATGTCACGATGAAGTGGTGAGTTCAATCTAGAACGGTCGCAACATTTCCGAAAAGTACTTATGGGCCGAAAACAGAGACCGTGTGCAAAAGTTGCGCTCAATTCTTCGTACGCCGACTCTCCAAGCGTCCTAAATATGAAAGTGCTCATTCTTTCGAAAAATTGCCGAAATCCCTCGTACGTCACGATGAAGTCGTGAGTTCAATCCAAAACGATCGCTACACTTCCAAAAAGTACTTATGGGCCGAAAACGGACACCGTGTGCAAAAGTTGCGCTCAATTCTTCGTACGTCGACAATCCAAGCGCTCCATATATGCAAGTGCTCATTCTTTCAAAAAATGGTCGAAATCCCTCGTACGTCACGACGAAGTGGTGAGTTCAATCCAAAACGGTCGCTACATTTCCAAAAAGTACTTATGGTCCAAAAACGGACACCGGGTGCAAAAGTTGCGCTCAATTCTTCGTACGTCGACAATCCAAGCGCTCCATATATGCAAGTGCTCATTCTTTCAAAAAATGGTCGAAATCCCTCGTACGTCACGACGAAGTGGTGAGTTCAATCCAAAACGGTCGCTACATTTCCAAAAAGTACTTATGGTCCAAAAACGGACACCGGGTGCAAAAGTTGCGCTCAATTCTTCGTACGCCGACTCTCGAAGCGTTCTAAATATGCAAGTGCTCATTCTTTCGAAAAATGGCCGAAATCCCTCGTACATCACGATGAAGTCGTGAGTTCAATCCAAAACGATCGCTACACTTCCAAAAAGTACTTATGGGCCGAAAACGGACACCTTGTGCAAAAGTTACGCACAATTCTTCGTATGCCGACTCTCCAAGCATTCCAAATATGCAAGTGCTCATTCTTTCGAAAAATGGCCAAAAACCCTTGTATGTCATGATGATGTC
>NW_019238737.1:0-1894 GCF_002742605.1 Olea europaea var. sylvestris | reverse complement strand
ATTGGCTAAAATTTGACAGGTTGATCGGAAACTAAAATCAGCTCCGGAGGCAATTTCGTCATTTTTCACGACTATGCAGGAATTGGCTAAAATTTGACAGGTTGATCGGAAACAAAAAATCGCCCCAGGGGCAATTTCGTCATTTTTCCCGACTGTGTAGGAATGGGCTAAAATTTGACAAGTTGATCGGAAACAAAAATCGCGGAGGTGGCGATTTCGTCATTTTTCGCGACTGTGTCGGAATGAGTTCAAATTTGACTGGTTGATCGGGAACAAAAATCGCGCCGGGGGAATTTCGTCATTTTTCTCGACTGTGTCGCAATTGGCTTAAATTTGGCAGTTTGATCTGAAATAAAAATCGCGCTGGGGGCAATTTCGTCATTTTTCTCGACTGTGTCTGAATGGGCTCAAATTTGACAGGATGATCGGAATCAAAAATCGCGCCGAGGGCAATTTCGTTATTTTTCGCGCTGGGGGCAATTTCGTCATTTTTCTCGACTGTGTCTGAATGGGCTCAAATTTGACAGGATGATCGGAATCAAAAATCGCGCCGAGGGCAATTTCGTTATTTTTCGCGCTGGGGGCAATTTCATTATTTTTCGCGACTGTATCAGAATGGGCTAAAATTTGACAGGTTGATCGGAAATAAAAAACCGCGCCGGGGTCAATTTCGTCAATTTAAGCAACTATATCGAAATTGGCTAAAATTTGCCAGGTTGATCGGAAACTAAAATCAGCTCCGGAGGCAATTTCGTCATTTTTCACGACTATGCAGGAATGGGCTAAAATTTGACAGGTTGATCGGAAACAAAAAATCGCGCCAGGGGCAATTTCGTCATTTTTCCCGACTGTGTAGGAATGGGCTAAAATTTGACAGGTTGATCGGAAACAAAAATCGCGCAGGTGGCGATTTCGTCATTTTTCGCGACTGTGTCGGAATGAGTTCAAATTTGACTGGTTGATCGGGAACAAAAATCTCGCTGGGTGTAATTTCGTCTCATTTTTCGCGATTGAGTCGGAATTGGCTAAAATTTGATTGGTTGATCGGAAACAAAAACCGCGCCGGGGGCAATTTCGTCATTTTTCTCGACTGTGTCGGAATTGGCTGAAATTTGGCAGTTTGATCGAAAAAAAAAAATCGCGCCGGCGGCAATTTCGTCATTTTTCTCGACTGTGTCGGAATGAGCTCAAATTTGAAAGGTTGATCGGGAACAAAAATAGCGCCGGGTGTAATTTCGTCATTTTTCGCGACTGTGTCGGATTTGGCTAAAATTTGACTGGTTGATCGGAAACATAAATCGCGCCGGGGGCAATTTCGTCATTTTTCGCGACAGTGTCAGAATTGGCTGAAATTTGACTTGTTGATGAGAAACAAAAATCGCGCCAGGGTCAATTTCGTCATTTTTCTCGACTGTGTCGGAATTGGCTGAAATTTGGCAGTTCGATCTGAAATAAAAATCGCGCCGGGGGAATTTCGTTATTTTTCTCAACTGTGTTGGAATCGGCTCAAATTTGACAGGTTGATCGGAAACAAAAATCGCGCTGGGGCAATTTCGTCATTTTTCACGACTGTGTCGAAATTGGCTAAAATTTGACAGGTTGATCGGAAACAAAGATCGCGTCGGGGGCAATTTCGTCATTTTTCTCGACTGTGTCAGAATGGCCTCAAATTTGACAGGTTGATCGGGAACAAAAATAGCTCCGGGTGTAATTTCGTCATTTTTCGCGACTGTGTCTGAATTGGCTAAAAATTGACAGGCTGATCGGAAACAAAAATCGCGCCGGGGGCAATTTCGTCATTTTTCTCGACAGTTTCGGAAATGGCTGAGATTTGGCAGTTTGATCGGAAATAAAAATCGCGACGGCGGGAATTTGGTCATTTTTCTCGACTGTG
>NW_019238736.1:195138-205225 GCF_002742605.1 Olea europaea var. sylvestris | reverse complement strand
AGAGAGAGAGAGAGAGAGAGAGTGTGTGTGTGTTTTTTTTTTTTTGTTATTCTTAATATTTTAATAAGGCCTCATAGCCAAAAACATCCATATGTTTGACATTTTTTACGGAAAACGTCCCTACATTTCATTTTTTTATTTTTATTTATTTATTTATTTTTTTGCGTTTTCATCTCTATTTTCACATTTTATTGCGGAAAATGTCATTTTCACCAATTTGAAACGTATGGACTTTTTCACACTATAGGCCAAACATATGGACATTTTGTGCTATTAGGCATTTTAATAATTATTTGGAATCACTTGCACTTTTAAAAACATTTAAGAGTAAAATTATAATTAATCTTTATTTTTCTTTTCTTTTTTTTTAATTTAAATGGGAGGGTGTTTTGGTCATTTTACATTAAAATGGTGAAAATGACGTTTTCTGCAAAGAAATGTGGAAATAAGGGCAAAAACGCCAAAAAATGAAATGTGGAGAGGTTTTACATAATAAACCTTAAAGGTAGGAACGTTTTGTGCTAATTACCCTTAATCAAATCATAATGTCATTTATAAAAATGCTTCTCGAAGGGTATCAAACTAATACAACGTTCATGTGATGTCTGAAATGAATTAGAAGAAAGTAAATAGCTTTTATGAACACCAAGGAATTCACCATATTCAAAGTTATAAATGAAAGTTGAAGTTATTTTTGTTTGTCATAATATATATCCTTTTGAACAATTTTGCCTTTCCAATCCGATATCAATGAATATCACTTGGCCATTAGTGTTCAAATAAATATTTTTTATTATTTGAGAATATGGGCACCACACTTTAAAGTTGACGATACGAGTGCAACAAATGGTAGGGCTGGACAAAATTCTCGAATAGAATTGGATTGAATTGGATTGGAACCCGAACCAAATCGAACCGAACCGGGCGATTCTTCTTAAATTAAATATCCGAATGAGTTTCTAAATCGAGAACCGACAGATTTGTTTCGATTCTCTGTTCTAGGCTGAGATCAAATAAAAATCGAATCTTTCTAATTTATTTATCTTAAATAAGATGAATTATTTTATTTTTTCTAAATAAATTTGCTAACTAATTAATTTGTACAAACCCAAATTATGATTTTCCTACTTTTAATTTTCAACCCGAGCCCAACTTAATCGAATTGATCTAAATTTTATCCAAATCTATTATTCTACCATAGTGCCTTTTTTACAATTTTAGTGAAATCAAATTGGAAGTATGGTTATGCCTCTTTTCATTATTATGAGCTCACTATCTTCAATTTTTCGTGATTTTAACATTCAAATTTATGAAGAACTTAACAAAGATAGGTGTAAAAGTTACATAAGACTGAACTACCATATTTTGTAATAGTTAAAATTGAACATATCATTAGCTGAATTAATGTAGCATTGTTTTAAGTATTAAAATTTAATTATTGTATGGAAACCAGGAATCGAATGGCACCGAACTCGAATGTTTCATAATTAAATTTGGATTCGATGATTTCATTTATTAAAAAGAATCAAACCGAATCGGACCATGTCCAATCATAAAAAATGGTAAGTTAAGGAGATGGATGCCAAACTAAAAGGGACCCTAGTGGAGGTTACTCTTTTTTTTTTTTTTCCCGTAACTTACATATTGAAAATTGTAGAGGTTCTTTCATCAAATATGTTACATAAATAACTTTTCCTTTTTTTTCTTTTTGTTTGAATACCAAGTTTACGTAAATAACTGTTAAACGAAATGAATTATTTAAAAAAAATATTACTGCGTTAAACTTGTTTGTTTACAAATAATTAACAAATAGCATGCCATATTATAATGATTGACCAATTGTGAAATTTTATGTATTGTTATTAAAAGAGTAAAATAGAAGAGAAAATATAAGTCAATAGACTTGTGTGTATTATTAAGAATCAAAGCCCTATATTTATAAGGTCCAAAATAAGAATCACAATTGAAATGGATTTTCTAAACTAGATAAGATTTATCTATGTATCATGATTTACATAATTATCAATAATTATTTCATTATTTTACAACACTCACCATTTGATGATTATTTGTACAAAAATTACACCATTGAAACATTGTTTGGCAAAAAATTCAATAGGATAAAGATGCCAACAATGAAAAGGAATGAAAATAATTTGGAGTAGTAATAAAATGATGCATCGTTAAAATCTTGTTAAAAAAATTCAATGGAACAAAATTTGATAGAAGGGAAAAGAGTACAACTACCCTCACTAATTTAAATAAGTGAGAATTCTTGTATCAAACGATTCATGTCTTGTACGTCCACGTTTTCAATATTTATAGCTTGTACATCAATTCTTTAAATAAAACTATCTTCATACGAGATATTTATCAACATTTGATAACTGTAATAACATGATGATTTGAATAATAGCTCTTGGTGATATCTTCAGAAGTCTCAAATATATATGAGCATTATTTTAAGGGTAAATGTCTTGCATGTTATAGACATTCACTACACAAATAATATAACTAATTAAAATCTTATTAGGAAAAAAAATCCTAATAAAAGAAAAAAGTACATTATTCTTTCGAATATGCTACAAATTTTTCTCATTAAAAAACTTGCAAGAAAAATTCAATTGGACAAAACCTGGGTAAAGGGAAAAAAGAGTACAACGCTCATTTATTCTCCCTCGCAATTATATCACTTGAATTATGTTTCAAGTATATTAAATCCTTCCAAGACAGTATTAAAACTATACAAGATAAATTGTCATAATCACATTTATTACATGTACATCAAATCTTATGCATTCTCACACTAATGAAGTAGAGACTTGTAATCACATCCACCGCACGATAACTTATCTATTTATACAAGTCTTCGCGATATTTATTATGTAAAGAGTCGTATATTTTATATTACGATTTTCTTTTTCTTTTTCATTTTACATAAGTATAAACCTTTAGATGTTCAGACTCTAGATTCAGAAATTTTAGTTTTCTCTAATAAATTCAATTTAGGATTGCGTCCTTTTTATTTGGCCGATCATTACTTCGATCGATATATTTCGACTCATTTATTTTGATTCCTTGCTATATGATACAGTACATCACGTGCAAAATTATTGTCGATAATTTTTTCTCTTCGATTATATTTCTTTGTTATAATGACATAACTTATTGAGATATTTCAATTTTCAATATATCAAGTACCTAAACCTCTTCTAGGTTTTTATAATTTGTTATGACTAAAACTCATCAAAATTATATGCCTCCATAATGAGATTATCTTTACTAATTGCTCCATTTTCGTTTGGAAAATTTTTATATTAGAATCGAACACCATCACACTTTAGCATGCTATAGATATATCAAATATAATGATAACAAATTGTCGTCCTAGAACATCAATTCGTGTTGAGGCATTTTAAACTAGTGCTTGAGATATTATTGATCTCTTTGGTCAGTAAATGCATCTAAATAAATTATCTTCGAACTTTTAGTTTGAAATCTTTTGCGAAGATTTATATGATGACGTATTTGTACATTATTTATAGTTCTTAATTTACCTAGTACTGAGAAAAATTTCCAATCAATAAATTGCATTATCAAATATCACCTATTTGAGATTAGGGTTAAAATTACGCATTTCTTCTCAACATTTCTTTTTCACTTTTCATGTCATTGCAATGTGATGGATTAATTGTACTATCAAATAATTTGATGAAGAAATTAGGCTCTGATCATAAGCCAATTAGAATGGGGAAAATTATGATATTGGCATGACGCATAATAGCATTTCCATAAAATTGGGAAGAACTTTGTTCTCAAATAATTGGAGGAGTTTAACAAATAATAATGCTAAACCATTTGCGGATATGCCAACTAACACTTATTTAAATGTTGAGATTTATGCCCACTAGTATTAACAAGACACAATTTTGATTATATAGTTAGAAAATGATACTAACAATTTAAAATCTGAGCAGTAATCTTGTATATATATCAAATCTATTAGATATAAGTAATATTTAGATGATCAACGAGGAGGATGATGGGACCTATTTATCACTCTAAATAATTTTTAGAAATATAAGGAATTCAGTCAGTTGGTGATGGTTAACGAAAAATTTTCATAAAAGAGAACAAACATCATATAAGATTGAATTGAAGAATCATCTAGTTCTTCTTTGAATATCCATTTGAATTTCTAATTTTGGGGGTGTTTGATAAGTATTTTTATGTAAAAATGCATTTTAGAATAGTAAATTGATGTGAAATGTGTGGTTGAGAAATAAGGAAAAGTTTTTGATTTACGTGTAATATTATTTTAATAAAGAATGTGTGGTTAAAAAGAAGAGAGAGAAAAATGCATTTTGAAAAGAAAGAACTACCAAACGGTGCCTTTATATCATTATTGACCCAGCAATAATCCAACTGGTCATGCCAAACAAATTGAAATTCTGGTTAAATATAAGATATAATTCAATTATTTAATTTCGAAGAATATATCTTCAAAACATGTGCTATTTCGAAAGCATATTGTACTTTATTACGCTTCTTCAAGAGCAATATCAATATTTTACTTCTTCAAGAGCAATATCAATATTTTTCTAAAATATTGGAATCGTAGTTTCATACTCTTCAAGAGAAATAATATATTACTATTTGAAATAATTTTCTTTTTCTACAACAATGAATCAATATCTTAATTTGAAATATTCAAAATTATAATTCATGCTCTTTATGAGTGAGTAATATTCTTTTGGAATATTTGTATGTAAAATAAAATAAATTTTGACACATAACTTCCACTGTGTAAATTGAAAATTAAGCCACAGCAAAAACTCAAAGTTATGCGCACATAATTTTGACACACTTAAAGCATAAGACTTGTGGACAAAAAGTTACTTCCTATAATAGATTTTAAAAAATAATAATAAAATATAATTCGAGAAGATGAAGCTGCTACCCCTTACCGAAAAACATCGACAAGAGGTGGGGACTAGTGATGTTGGCTAGCATTGATAGTTGGCTACGGTGACCAACAAGGTGAAGGCTACTCAATAGGCACTCTATATTCATGTTCGGTTGTCAGCCACTATGAAGAACTCTATGTCTATGCTAGACCGTTGACCCCTATGAGTACCTATGTCCATTCTCGACCATCGATCCTCATGAGCATTCTACATCCATCATTATGAGGCCCTCTACGTCTATGTTGGATTGTCGACCCCCACAAGTACTCTACTTCTATACTAGGTTGTCGAACCTAATGGGACCATCTACCACTACACAGCCGATCCAACACTTAGACATAAACTCGTTAGTAAATTGGATGAAGATCACTTAACGATTGTTACGGACGCAATCAACTTTCAAATTGTTAAAGGCCTCCCATTCAGAATGTGGGGTAGTGGAAGGGACTAAGTAGAACACATGGCATCGTAATTTCCCAACATTCCCAGAACTTTAGTCACCTATGAATATACCTAAGGCGAAACAGATATGGACCTAAAAAAAACTTTAGCTATCTGAATTTCATCTTTGTTTTTCCTAACACCGTATACTAATTCTCACGCCGAAGGTAAAATGGGGGAGAGAGCCTCACTTCCATTTTTCAATAAAATGCTGGCCCATCGAAACAGCAGGAGCACCATACGCTGCCTAGATAGCATGGAGGTACTGTTTCACAACTACTTCAATCTTCAAAAACATGAAATGTGGCCACCAATGTTCGTCCTCGTCAAGAAAAAACTTAACAGTCATAAATTGTCTACTAGATAACTCTACAGTCGTACAAAGAAAAGTATTAATCATGTCAGGTTCATTAAAAATACCAAGATTCATTCTTACTACCCATCAAAGTTATAGAATTTTTATTTAACTTTTTGTTCAAAAATAATTAAATTTAATCGTCTGCATGTTTTTTGTTTTTTCATTTTGGCTCATATATTTGGAGGAAAAATATCCGATTCCCTCATTTTTCAACATCTTTCCTCGATCTTTTTATAAGAGTGTTTCTCATTTTTTCCTCCACCTCTTCATTTTTGAGTTCTTTGTAGTCTAGGTATCTCATTCAATCTCCATTGCAATAAGTTTTCTTTCTTTTTATTTATTGTTTAAGTTCGTTTTTTTATTCTAATATATATTAAAATTTTCTGTTTCATGTTGATTCCTTCCGAAATTCTTTTAGTTGTTCATCGAAGATTATTTGATTTACAAATTGAAGATTCAGGTACATTCAATCTAGACTTAATTTTTTATTTTATTTTCATTGTTTATCATAGTTATCAAGTTTTGGCTTCCGCGAAATTTGCTCATATGACGTAGTCCTCTTCCAAGTCCTCCATGTCTGACCAAATTTTTGGTAAATCACCATTGACCTCTGGATTTCTCCCAACAAGATGAATATTTGGATGATGACCCGCACAAAGACATAATTATTTATCAAGAATATCCAAAGTTTCAGTCGATTTACTACACTCTGATCTGAAAATACGACTAGAAACTACGTTTTGATCATTAACACTGCAGAAATAGCACAATTCTTATAAGAAATCTCACTCACTATCTTTGAAGCTCCTTTGTCAAGAATCTCATTGTAAGAATCTCATTGTATTGCTTTTAACCCAAGGGGTAATGGAATTTAACCAAGAATAAGAAACTTTTGAAGTATTATCGCCTGCTAATACCTCCACAGCCTATCAGAAGATTCTTTCTGTATCGAAACACATGAATTGCATAAATGGGATGCACACTAAAAAAATATTAAATATGTGAAACTCTCAACATTCGAGAAATATGTAAGCATATTTATAACCTCTGGCTATTGGTAAAGGGTGTACTTAATCGTATAATATAACTTGAAACATTTTGGTCCCAAGCACCTAGGCCTGATATATAAAATTATAAATTTACCTAATGTCTTTGATATGGGGAATGTACCTTGATCACTAAACTGTATATTAGGCATATACATCTGTATGTTTTTGTCGCATGAGCTGATCATGCAGCAACTTACTTGTCACTTATCTTTTTCTATTAACATTAGTTTGTCACTTTTGCTATCACAATTTGCAGTGTCTTTATGTATTTAAATTAAGTCCATATAATGTTTATTTTGGTGATTAAAATGTCTATCAAAGTATGGTCTTAGGCTGTCCACAATATGGTAGTAGTTGGTAGGAAGTTGTTGACCAAAAGCATGGTTGTAACCTTTTGTAATACATGTATGGTACCAGCTAGTTATGAACTGACATATGTAACTCATTTTTCTTTCAAGAATTAATATTTTCTTCCTCTTTGTGTTACAATTCCTTCAGTAATATCAGAGCCCTAAGGATCTTAAAAGAAAAATAAAAGAAAAAAAGATAGAAAAAAGAGAGAAAACAAGTGAGGAAAGCTTCACCAAAACACTTTCACCATTTCAGCAAAAAATTAGATCTGAGAGTGATGGCTTCAATTGGTTTTTCAGCTCTATGATTTTTGGGCTGCAAAAATGAAGGCTTACATAGAAGCATATGATCTATGGGATACCATGGAATCAGGTATTGAACCATCTCCTCTAAGGGAAAATTCTACTATTCTCAGTTGAAGCAACACGGTGAGGAGGTTGCAAAGAAGTTCAACACATTGTCCTGCATCCAATCTACCATTTTGATGCAGTATTCACCAGGATTATTCCTTGTAAGATAGCAAAGGAGGCTTCGGATAGATTGCAAGATAAGTTTAGAGGTAATGCAAGAACATGGCGAATGCAAGTTTTAAATTTAAGAAGGGAATATGAAACCTTGAAGATGAAAGACTCAGAATTTGTCAAACAATATTCTGATAGGCTGATGAAAGTAGTGACCAAATAAGGCTGTTGGGAGATGAGTTACCAAATAGGGGAGTTGTAGAGAAGGTGCTGATCAGTTCACCAAAAAAATTTAAGGTTAAAATCTCCTCTCTTGAAGACTCTAGAGACCTGTCTCCTATAACCTTATCTGAGTTGGTTAATGCCTTGCAAGCTACTGAGCAAAAGAGGCTAATGAGGCAGGAAGAACAAGTACAAGGTGCCTTGTTTTTTAAAGGAAAGTACAAAGTGTAAACAAGCTATGGTATGAAGAAGTATCAGCAACAGAAAGAGATGGTTGAAGGCAACAAAGCTGCTGATAAAAGTGATGCTTATCCACCTTGTCCTTATTGCAAAAAAAAAAAAAAAAATCGGCCATTTTCCAAAATGGTGCTGGTACAGGCTAGGAGTTCAGTGTAGAGGTTGTAAACAATTTGGACATGTTCAAAAGATGTGCAAAAATCTCAAGGAACAGCAATCCAAGCAGCAGGCATAGGTTGCTTAAAATCAGCAACAAGATCAGCAAGAACACTTATTCACAGTTACAAATCACAAGATGTGTAGTGATGTTGGAACATGGCTATTGAGTAGTAGTTGCACACATCATATGGCTTCAAATTCCATCATCTTTGTTGAACTTGACAGCAATTACAAATCAAAAGTGAAGATGGGAAATGGTGAGTATGTCAAAGTGGAAGGGATTGGTGTGATTTCTTTGCAGACTTCAACAGGTATTATTAAGTTTATTTCTGATGTTCTTTATGTGCCAAACATAGATCAAAACTTGGCGAGTGTAGGTCAGTTGATTGAGAAAAATTATACACTCATATGCAAAGATAATTGCTACATCATAATGGATAGAAGTGGAAATGAAGTGATGGTAGTTCAAATTAAACAAAGAAGTTTTCCTTTAGAATGGAAAAATATGTCATCGCATGCATTCTCTAGCACCGTTGAAGACTTTTCTCTTTTGCATAAACATTTTGGACATGCAAATTCCACCTCACTTAAGCAATTGAACAAGCTGAAACTTGTAGAAAACCCGTCTGTCATTTGTGATGAAAGATATGTTTGTGATGTATGTCAACTTGGAAAGCAAACCAGATTGCCATTCCCTAAAAGTCAGTCAAGAAGAGCTACAAATAAGTTGGAATTGATCCATTCAAATGTGTGTGGTCCAATGAGAAGACAAACTCGTAATGACGGTAGGTGCTTTGTACTCTTTATTGATGACCTAACAAGGATGTGATAGGTGTATTTTTTGAAAATGAAATCAGAGGTTGCTGGTGTCTTTCAAAAGTTCAAGAATCCAGCAGAAAATGAGAGCAATAAAGGCCATTATGATAGACAATGGAACTGAATACGAGTGTGATCAGTTTGACAAGTTCTGTGATGCCATTGGAATCAAAAACTAATTGATAATTCCTTACACACATCAGCAAAATGGAGTGTGTGAGAGAAAAAATAGGACGGTGATGGAATGGCCAGGTGTTTGTGTAGCGACCCAAAAATAAAAAAACTTTCATAATTGATTGAATATTCAAAGCACTAATCAAACACGCTTGAAAACTTGGTGGAATAGTCAAGACATTTAACAACAAATTTAAATACATGAAATGAAACATCAAATTATTCTTTTAATTATTTAATGATATGAAACAATTTTTTCTAACTTTTCATTTCAATTTATTCAAATTTCTAACGTGTGAGATTTATACATGGAATTATATAAACACTATATGTTTCATTTCAATATATATATATATATATATATATATATATATANTTGGGTTTCGAGAATCCGGGGCGTTACAACTTGGTATCAGAGCCAGGTTCATTTTTTGTAGACTCACATTGAAAGTAAATCTTTGAAGTGTTGTGTCACATATAAGTTGAACGATTTTTTTTTCTAATGACGATCCTGAGTACTGTGCCTGCCATGCTGCGCCATGAAAATTTCGAGGTAAAGATGTAAGTGTTATGCCCTAGATCCAATCGATTTAGGTTGTAAACGCTTTTAATATATTTAATGCATTTGATTTTGGCGAGATCTATTATTTATTTAAATTAATTTTGTGATAAATAATATTAAATAATAGAATCCGAAGACCCAATTTTAGGTAATCTGTTAATCACAAGGAGTTGTGATTGTGAGATACAAATTACATATAATTGGATCTTGAATAAACCATGGTCGTAAGTAATAACGAGATACGGATATCGTTAATACAGTTAGACCATCACGTGTGGCATTTCTTACTT
>NW_019238736.1:193676-193864 GCF_002742605.1 Olea europaea var. sylvestris | reverse complement strand
ATTCATTATTCTTGCTAGCACAAGAAAGAAACCCTAGCAGTTGCTGTTTTCTCTCTGTGTGGATTTCATTGGAGGCTGCACAATTGGACAGCTGTGGGGGGGGAAATTCAAGCTGCTGGAAAGGAATAACGCGAAAGAGTTTGCAAATCACACAAAAGGTATATTTCTCATCACAGTTTTTATCTAAA
>NW_019238736.1:160615-193381 GCF_002742605.1 Olea europaea var. sylvestris | reverse complement strand
GATTAACTAAAACTTATTAGACACCCACTTATTGCATTTTGAATAATTGGTATGACTTAGATGGTACGAATTAAGAAAACTTGTTGGAAGACGAGTTCATCGATGCCTCATCGATATGAGATCTTGAGGCAATATGTAGAGTATCGGTGGAATCCAATGCACAACATGGGCCAACACATTTGGGAGATGTTAGTAAGATGGAGGGAAGTGAGACAACTAGGCTATGTGGTCACTTGTCATCGAGCCACCTGCCTCCTTATTGAGATATTGCCAGAAGAGTGGCTAGAGGTAGCCGAATCGATTTATAATTATTTACGGGAGATTAGTGTGCCTACCTTACCTCGAGAGATTTATTATGAGGCTTTCTGCGCAGAGCTAATTGAGCGGTGGGAGCTGGCCCGACTTGAGATCCCCGAAGACGATAGTGTACCTACCGAAATGCACATTCGTGAAATGCACCTCCACCTATTTCGGATGATGAGGTTTAGTTTTCTAAGAGACCTAGGATTCATGGAGGCTGGATTAATGATTATGATAGCAATAATGAATAAGTGAATTTTAGTAGTTTTATCAGGTTTAATTATTGTTGGTGTTTAGTAGGATTTCTTTTATGATGCTATGGAATAGCGCCAAACGCTCTTTTACTATTTTTTTTTGTCTCCTGAAGGATTTGTATGTGACAATAATAAAGGATATTGAGTTATGAATCTTTTTCCTATATTGCACAAATATCCTTGGCTCCTTTAAATGAGATTGCAATTATTTTAGGAATATGGCACAAGCGAGGACAATTAGGGAGTTAAGGCGGGAAATTGATGAGTTGAGACAGGCCTTGGCTGCTCAGGTTACACCTCAAGCTTCACTAGTTCCATTAGCTTCGCTGGTGCCACCAACATACACGATTGCACTGCCTGTTCTAAAGGTAGAACAATTTCATAGATACCGACCACCTACCTTTGATGGTGGAAAGGATCCTCTAGCAGTTGATGAGTGATTACGTATTATCGAGAAGTTTTTTCAGCACATATCTTGCCCAGAAAATCAAAAAGTATTATGTGCAGAGTTTGTGCTAATCGGGTGAGTAGGCCATTGGTAGGAATCTACATCACGCACTTGCACTGAGAAGGAACAACGAAACTTAACGTGGGATCAGTTCATGATGGAGCTAATAGAAAAGTTTTTCCCACAAGCTATGCGAGACCACAAGGAGACGGAATTCTTAAGACTGGTACAGAGAGATATGGAACTTTTTGAGTATGAGAGCAAATTCGATGAATTGTCCCGATATGCCCCACATCTTGTAAGTACCGAGTTCATGAAGGCAAAACGTTACGAGAGGGGCCTGCACCCAGAGATCAGGTAGATTGTGAGTTCACATATCTCACCACTTTTCAAGCAATGATAAAAAAGCTCAAATAGTGACCTACTCGGGGATAAAATTGGTAAATCAGGGACAACGTAAAGACTTTGGGAAAAGGAAGTGGCAGGACAAGAATAAGAATACGGGACAGTTTAAGAAGCAGATGTATGTGGGTCAATCAAGCAACCCTGTATCCCAATATCCTAAATGCAACAAGTTTCACAAAGGAGAATGTCTGTATGGAAAGTATGTCTGCTATAAGTGTGGTCAACCCGACCATGTGGCTTCTTCAGGCCCATCAATTAAGAAACCCAAACGAGAGAAAAAGGGAAAAGCAAGGGTGTTTGCTTTGACTCACGACGAGGCTGCCAAAAATCTAGACGTGATTTCAGGTATTTTATCTGTCTCTAATATTCCTGTATATGTCCTGATTGATTTCGGTACGATACATTCATTCATATCTAATGCATGTCTAGCTAAGATTAATGCTTCATGTCAAAAGAATGATAGTGTATTAGAGGTGAGTATGCCATCAGATGGAACTATTAATACGGATAGGGTAGCAAAAGGGGTATAGATAGATTTTGATGGACTGACTTTAAAGGCTGACTTGTATAGTATAGAGATGAAAGATTTTGATATTATTTTAGGTATGGACTAGTTGGGTGAGAATCGAGCCACGATAGTATGTTTTGAGAAAAAGGTAATTTTTCAAATATCAGGAGAATAAGAGTTCAGATTTTATGGATCGAGCATTAAGGTACTTTCTCGAGTTGTCTCAGCTTTAAAAGCAGAGAGCATGTTGAAAAAGGCTATCTTGTCCATCTTACTAGCACATCCACTCAAGAGAAAGTATTAGGCAATGTCCCAATTGTACGAGAGTATGTTGACATGTTTCCTGAAAATCAAGTACCCCGCCCGATAGACAAGTGGAGTTCATGATAGATCTGATACCTAGAGCTATCCCTGTGTCCAAAGCTCCATACCGAATGGTACCAAAGGAATTACAAGAGTTGAAGATGCAGCTTGAAGAACTTCTAGACAAAGGGTTCATTAATTAGACCAAGTGTATCTTCATGGAGAGCTTCGGTACTCTTTGTAAAGAAGAAAGATGGTACTATGAGGATGTGCATCGACTACTGTGAACTAAATAAGTTGACGATTAAGAATAAGTGTCCCCTTCCTAGGATTAAGGATCTATTTGATCAGTTGAAGGATGCATCCGTGTTCTCAAAAATTGATCTAAGGTCAGGCTATCATCAATTGAAGATCAAGTTGACTGACATACCAAAGACGGCATTTAGGACCCGATATGGGCATTATGAGTTTACAGTGATGCCCTTTACTTGACGAATGCCCCTGCGGTGTTTATGGACTTGATGAATAGAGTATTTTATTGGTATTTGGACATGTTTGTCATCGTATTTATTGATGTCATATTGATATACTTGAGAGATTCTCATCAACATGAACAACATTTGAGGATAGTTTTAGAAACACTGCGTGAGGAAAAGTTATATGCCAAATTCAAGAAATGTGAATTTTGGCTAGATCGATTTGGATTTCTAGGCCATACTATTTTAGAATGAGGAATTGAATTGGATCAGTTCAAAGTTAAGACTGTGACCAATTGGCCGAAACCTACAAATGTTGGAGAAGTGTGGAGTTTTCTGGGTTTAGCCGGTTATTATCGAAGATTTATAGAAGGATTTTCCAAGATAGCGAGTCCTATGACATAATTGACTCAGAAGGGTACTAAGTTCGTATGGTCAGAGAAATACGAGCAGAGTTTCCAAGAGTTAAAGGACAAACTCGTATCTGTACCAGTATTGACTATTCCAGACGGTTCAGAAGGTTTTTTGATTTATATTGATGCATCCAAGCTTGGTTTAGGATGTTTTTTGATGCAACATGGGAAGGTCTTTGCTTAGGCTTCGAGGCAATTGAAGCAATATGAATAGAATTACCCTACACATGATCTCGAACTAGCAGCGATAGTGTACGCCTTGAAGATTTGGTGCCACTACCTATACGGGAGAAAATGTGAGATTTATACCGATCACAAAAGTCTCAAATACTTCTTCACCCAGAAAGAGTTAAATATGAGACAGCGACGATGGTTAGAATTGGTGAAAGATTACGACTGCACTATCTTGTACCATCTGGGTAAGGCCAATGTAGTCGCTGATCCATTGAGTATAAAGAACATGGGACAGTTGTCAGTACTTTGTACGAGGTAGGATTACATAATCAGAGATTTTGATAACTTGAGAATTGAAGTATTAACATCATCAGTAAGGACATCGATGATGTTAGCAAGTTTTACTGTAAAGCCGACACTCAGGGACAAAATAATAGCTGCTGAGAAAGATGATCCCTTTTTGGAAAAGATCAGGGTTGATGTGGGAACTGAAAAGAGGAAATGATTTCAAATAGCTGAAGATAAAGCCTTGATGTTTTAAGGTCGATTGTGCGTGCCAAAGGATAAAGTATTGAGGAATGAGATCACGACTGAAGCTCATTCTACTCCTTATGTCGTACACCCAGGTGGAACTAAAATGAATAAAGATTTCCATGATAGATTTTGGTAGAAAAATATGAAGGGGAATATAGCTTTTTTTGTGTCCAAATGTATGGTTTGTTAACAAGTAAAAGCTGAACATCAAAGGCCGTTAGGGCCATTGAATCCTATGGATATACCCGAATGGAAGTGGGAAAAGATTGCAATGGATTTTGTCGTTGGTTTTCCTAGATCAGTGAGAGGTCATGATGTGATCTGGGTGATTATGGATCGACTTACAAAATCTGCTCATTTCTTGCCAGTTCGAACAACCTATAGCTTAGAACAGTTCGCATAGATTTATATCAGAGAGATTATGTGACTTCATAGTGTTCCAGTTTCTATTATATCGGACCCATAGTTTACTTCGAAGTTTTTAATAAGCCTTCAGAAAGCTATGGGTACCAAGTTAACGTTTAGTACTGCATACCATCCTCAGATTGACGAAAAATCTGAACGTACTATCCAAATGCTTGAAAATATGTTGAGAGCTTGTGTCCTAGATTTGGGTGGTAAGTGGGAAGACCATTTGTTGTTAGTTGAATTTGCATACAACAATAGCTTCCAAGCTATTATTGGCATGGCACCATATGAGGCTTTGTATGGTTGTCGATGTCGTTCGCCATTATACTGAGACGAAGTTGGTGAAAGGAAAGTTTTAGGTCCAGAATTGATTAAGAAGACTATGGAGGCTATATATAAAATTAGATCAAGAATTAAGACCGCCCAAGATCGTCAAAAGAGCTATTCTGACAAAAGGAGAAAAGAATTGACTTTTGAGGTTGGAGAAAAAATATTTCTCAAAGTGGCATCGACGAAAGGAATATTACGATTTGGGAAGAAAAGGAAATTGAGTCCAAGATTTATTGGTCCATTTGAGATTCCTGAAAAATTGGGAATGTGGCAGATCGTTTAGCATTGCCCCCTAACTATCAGTTGTGCACAACATATTTCACATTTCTATGTTGAGAAAGTACATTTCAGATCCTATCCATGTGGTGAATGTTCGGTCATTAAATGTTCAGAGTGATATGACGTACGAAGAAGTTCCTCTAGTGATTCTAGAGAAAAAAGACCATGTTCTGAGAAACCGAAAAATTTCATTAGTCAAAGTCCAATGGAGTAGACATAGTGAGAGTGACGCCAATTGGGAAAGGGAAGAAGACGTTTTAGCCAAGTATCCCGAACTCCTTAAAAAAGTAAGTTAAATTTCGAGGATGAAATTATTTTAAGTGGGAGAGAGTTGTAGCGACCAAAAAAAAAAAAAACCTTTCATAAGTGATTGAATATTCAAAGCACTAATCAAAAACATTTGAAAACTTGGTGGAATAGTCAAGACATTTAACAACAAATTTAAATGCATGAAATGAAACATCAAATTATTCTTTTAATTGTTTAATGATATGAAACAGTTTTTTTTTTTTTTTTTACTTTTCATTTCATTTATTCAAATTTCTAACATGTATGAGATTTATACGTGGAATTATATAAACAAAAAAGTTCTGAAATTTTTCTAAAGAGGAGGAAAGAGTATGCTGAATTTTTACATATCGAGCACAAAAGGGTATTCAAACTTCAAGCATTAAGGTAGGGGTGTTCTTGGCACTTATGTAAGTGGTTTAAGAATTATTTGTTTTCGTTTTCCATCAAACTTATTATTGTGTCACTCATGAAGGAGGCACTGTTTGGTGGCTCAAATCAGAAAAAGAGAGGTTTCATGTGACACTATTATTGTGTTACTCATGAAGGAAGCATCCTTTGGTGGTTCAAAATAAGAGAAAGAAATTGACGGTGACACGAATAATCAAAGTTTGCATTTCTGAAAACATATATGTATTTTATCATTTACTCTAGTGTCTTCCTACAGAGTATTATTCGTAGTACTCACACCCACAATAATCTCAGAGGTTGATTTGAGGCATGGCGGCAATTTGGCATAGTGGCAAGTGCTCAGCAATCTGAAAAGCTTTCAACATTCTAGTAAAATTTCCAATTTATGTCAATGTATTATGAATAATTAGACGGTACTTTTAAAGACGTTTAAACATCTGTTTCGTTCCGTTTTGTATGCTATTCATGTCAACCATAATTTGGAAACGTTGGTATGTCTTTGACCGAAGTTTATTCACTGCTGATTATAATTCCAGATTCTGTCTTCAATTTGAAAATGGTATATTTTTGGCTATGTTCCATATTTTAGAGTAAAATCGTGGCATTTGAAAGGTCTATGAGTCTTCTAATAGTAGCCTTTGAAATTTCCTTAAAACATTAACAAGCGAAAAGTTTATGTCCATTTTGGTAAAATGCGTCGTTTCAAATCTGGTTTTCTGTCCAGTAGGTTCGAACAATATTTTCATGCTTCAATTGTTATCATCAAGCCCCAAATTTTTATACTTGGTACATATATGAATACATTAGTCCTTGTAAAAATTTCATAAATTTTAACAAACATTTGCCAAGCCATATATATTTTTCTTCCACTGTTGTTCAATCCGAAATTGCTGAATCGCCTCCAAATGTTTTCCAAAACGAAATTCGCCATAATTTTATAAGTTTATATGAATAACTACTTCCCATTATATTTTTATATATTTTCAAAACCCAAAAACTTTCTAATTTACAAATTACTTTGGTTAACATCAAAGGGGTCGAATCAAAGAAAGATCGATTATTTTTAACGCTTTGGGTTTGGAGAATTCAAGGCGTTACAGTTTGATGCTTGAGAAAAATGTTCCAAAGGTCTTTTAGGTCAAAGTTGTAAACATAGCAACTTACTTACTTAACAGATTACCTTCAAAAGCTTTGAACAAAACAACTCCTTTTGAAGCATGGTATGGGGCTAAGTTTAATGTCTCACATTTGAAAGTGTTTGGGAGCATATACTACACTCACATACCTGATGTTAAAAGAGACAAACGGAGTCAAAAGGCAGAGGTTTGAGTGTTGGTTGGCTACTGTGATAATGCCAAAGGATACAGGGTTTATAATCCTTAAACCAAGAAGATGATGTCCAGCAAGGATATTAAGGTTGATGAAGAATCTTCATGGAATTGGGAAGCAAGTACCTTGGATAAATTACAAACTCCAAGGCTGGTTTCTCATGAAAATAAAGACATCATCACTAATGAGGATAAACTAAATGAGCCAGAAACTGATATAACATAGAGTCATAAAATGTTGTGCTAAGGACCAGGCCACTTGCTGATGTATATGCCAGATATAATGCATCCGTGATGGAGCCTTCAAACTTCAATGAGGCAGTGAATTCACATAGTTGGATGGCTGCAATGAAGGAGAAGCTGAGCATGATAGAAAAGAATGGAACATGGGAGCTGATTAACAGACCAAAAGACAAAAGTGTAATTGGAGTTAAATTGGTGTATAAGACCAAACTGAACTCAGATGGATCAATCAACAAGCTAAAAGCTAGCTTATTGTGAAGGGATATGCTTAGCAATATGGTATTGATTACACAAATAAATTTGCTCTAGTGAAGAGGTATGAAACCATCATAATTGCTGCTCAAAGTGGCTGAAAATTCTTCAACTGGATGCTAAGTTAGCCTTCTTAAATGGCTACTTAAATGAGGAAATTTATGTTGATCAATCAGATGGTTTTCTAGTGGTTGGAAAGGAAGACAAGGTGTTAAAATTGAAGAAGACATTATATAGTTTGAAGTAGGCTCTAAGAGCCTGGTACAGTAAGATGGATGAATATTTGAGCAATCTTGGATTTGTGAGAAGTGTTAATGAGCAAACTTTATACATAACTCAAATGGAGGAAGAATCAATCATCATCTCCCTGTATGTTGATGATCTTCTAATGATCGATAGCAGTAAGCTTTAATTGACAAAGTAAAAGCTGAAATGATGTTGGCATTTGAGATGACAGATTTGGGAAAAATGAAGTATTTTCTTAGAATGGAAGTGGATCAATCACAAGAAGGCATTTTTTTCTGTCAAAGAAGGCATGCCAAGCAGAGTTTGAAGAAATTTAGCATGGAGAATTGTAAACCAGTTAGTACTCCATTGGTTCAAAATTTGAAGCTGGTAAAAGATGATGGAAGCAAAAGAACTGATGAGAAAATTTATAGAAGCCTGGTTGGATGTCTATTGTGTTAGAAATCTACTTAACATGCACAGTGAAAAATTAAAATAGATTTCGATTCCCACCAAGAATCTCCTTGTATTTAGACAGAAATTGTGAAAAAGATCGTACCTTTTTCTAGATCTGCAAAGTCCTTTGCTTTTCTTGCGTTCCAACGATCTTGATCTACAAACCATAGCAGTCCAATTGTCCAGCCTCCAACGATGATCTAAACAGAGAACAAGAATGCAGGATTAGGGTATTTCTTTCTCGTGCTAGCAAGAATAATCAATTCTCTACAAAATTATAAACCATAATCAGTTATTTATATAAGCCCAAACAGGCTTGGCTTGACCCGGTCAAATATTTAATTAATCCATTTAATTAAATTTGGTCCGTGAATTAATTAATCCATTAATTCGGGCCTATAAATAACCAACCCAATTAATTAATTTATCCAACGATTGTTAAATTAATTAATTAGCAAATTGCAATATTCCAATTCTCTTTTGTATGCGACCCATCAGATTCCCGATCGCGATGCCTAACGTCGTGAAATATTAATTTGATCTAATCAAAATTAATAAATTAAAACACCCTTTTAATTTATCACCAATTCACACTTGTCGTCCCAGATTGACATCTAGCAATGTGTCAAGACAATACACGTGACGAAAAATGTCACATGGTATGGCAAAACCAAACTTGTTCGTTTACCGTAAAACTTCTATCCTGTCGTCAATATAATCCGATCAATTACGAGATATGGAAATGTGTCAATCTCGATTATCGATCATATCTTTCACTCCACTATTAAGTCAGCATAAGTCGAAAACTCATTTTTGACTTATGAGTACACATTGGTCAAGGATTTCGTTATCGACTTAATTAAATGAAACGCAAATCATAATCTCTTACTATTTAAGAGTGACGAATCCTTTATTGATCATTCACAACCTTTATATGATTCTTGACATACTCGAACAATGCCATATTAGCAGCCCTTGGCAAAGCAACATCCAACATCGTCAAAGTATGACTATCCTCATATAAGGTACCATGAGACCTCAAGTCAAAGGACCAATTCCACTACCGAACGTTAGAGATTAGCCATTGACACTCAGATAGTTATCCATGTGAAATCTCAATATTTTGTTCTATAACAAAACATCCACTTGTTCATTTAAGTGTCACCACACTTTCGCTTGTGAGATTAGCTACTTATTTCACAAGTAAGAAATGCCACACTTGATGATCTATCCGTAATAATGATATCCGTATCTCGTTATTACTTATGACCACAGACAAGTTAAGATTCAATCATATGTGCTTTGTATCTCACAATCACAATTCCTTGTGATTAACAAATTATGAAGATTTGAATCTACGGGCTCCATTATTTAATTTAATTGTCTATTAATTAAATAAAATATCTGCCATTAAATTGCATTAATTATATATTGAAAGTATTTATATCCAAGGTTGATTGGATAGGGGCATAACACTTACAAACTCCCACTTGCACTAGATCCAATCACTTATATATCCAATATCATAAGAGTCTACATGACTATCATGTTTATGCTACGACAACTCTTTGTCAGTGGATCTACAATATTGTCATATATAGGAATTTGTTCTTCTCTTTAATCATTTCTATGTATTATCTCTCTGGTGAGGTTGTACCGCCTTAATACGTGTTTGGATTATTGATAAGACCTTAGTTCCTTTGCTTTCACGATAGCTCTATTGTCATCACAAGCCAGTGGTATGTGATCAACAATATTAGAAACTACTCCAAGTTCATTAATGAACATCTTGATCTACACTGCAACTCTTTGTTGCTTCTGAAGCAATTATGTATTAGGTTTTCCCTATTGAATCAACGATTGTTTTATGTTTGGAACCCTTCCAACACACTGTTTAAGAGTAAACCAATTTCTCCATATAAAATCTTCTCAAAATTTTATATAAATTGGGACGAGTTAAGCAATCTTGTAGATCTATCTCTATAGATCAAGTTGCTTCCTCATATCGTTCATGAATAAATCCTTTAACAACCATTATTTCAACGATTGAAATACTAGGGATGTTGTTTCCTATAATATTAGGAATGCTACAATGCACCCATTATCTTCTTGTAAACACACAATTCGTCTTCATATTTGATAAAAAAATCAAACATTTTAATTTTTCCATCAAATCGAAGATTTCAGCTCCAACAGAGTTGTTTTAACCTATAGTCATGGTATGCAGCTATTGAAATCAAAATACGAATGAACTTCAGCATGGCTACAGGCGAAAGGTTTCGTCAAGGTCAACACTTAACCTTTTGCTATCAGCCTTTCTTAGTATGTACGGATATTCCCATCCATCTCAACCTCTTCCTTATAAATCATTTATAACATATGGGTTTTATCCCATCAGGAAGGTTGACCAAGGTCTAAACCTTTTTCATATACGCCGAGCTCATCTCGACTTTCATGGTCTCTTGATGTCTTCTTTAAGTCAACACTTGACTTTATTTTTGTGCAATTAGTAGGTTCATCATCTTGGATCGGTAATACATGATTAGTAACCACGGATTCGTACCTTCTTGAAGGTCAAATGATCCTACTAGACTCACATAGAGCTGACATGTCCTCAGGAGTCTCTACTCTCTGATTAAGAGTATATCTCATGTCAGATATGGGATAAAACTCGGATTCATCTACTTGGTTAACTATATCTGTGGATTTTTGAGCTCTTTCAAGTTCTATTTCACTCCCACTGTCCTCTCTTAGAGTAAACATTTTCTCTAAGAAGACGATATATCGTGAGACGAAGACTTTCTTCACGATAATAGAATTTATTTTTAAATATTTGCTTTGACTATCCCACAAATATGTATTTATCAGATTTAGTGTCAAACTTATCCGATTCAAGGCACTTCAAATAAGTCTCATGTTCCCAAACTTTCATATAAGATAAATTGGGACTATTACCTTTCCATAACTCGTATGAAGTTCTGTTAACCAATTTAGATGTGACATGATTTAGCGTGTTGCACACAGCAATTCATACATGATCCTAAAATGATTCTGGGAGATTTGCATGGCTTGTTATTAATCGCACTATATCTAATAATTAACGGTTCCTTCTTTCAGATATACCACTATGCTGCAGTGTATATGGAGGAGTCCACTGCAAGATAATCGAATTCTCTCTTAGATAATCCAGATTTTAATATTTAAGATATACCCATCTCGATCAGATCTTAACGTGAGGATATCTTTACCTATTTGTTTCTATATTTCTAGATTGAACCCTTTGAACCTTTCAAGAAGTTCCTGCTTGAATTTCATCAAGTATACATGATAATTGATGACATAAGAGAAACCTCATCTGACATTAATTGACATAGGTCCATATACATCACTATCTATTATGCAAATATTTATGCAGACATTTTTCCCTTTCAAATAAAAGGAGATTTGGTCATTGTGCCTAATAGGCATGATATGCACTTGTCAAATGATTCAATATCAATTGACTCTACATACACATCTCTATATAATATTGCATTTCATCTATATAATGAAGTCTGCCATGCCAGATTTAGATAATAATCAGATTTTTCATTTATGCTTTATAATTTCTATACTCATTATAGAATCCTTAGTATTAAAGAATATAAACGTCGTTTTGTAATTTACCATAACCATTAGAATCTTTATCAAGATAAATAAGAACAACAATTATCCTTAACAATAAAATTGTTCATGTCCGAACATAAAATTCATTTTAATGTTCCAGCTATAGTGGGTACAAATTGACATTTCTCTAATTCCAATACTAAACTAAAAGGCAATGACAAGAAGTATATTCCTACAGGCAATGCAATAACCTTTGCCCATCTTCAACATTTAGGTCAACTTCTCCCTTTTACAGTGATCTACTTTTATCTAGTTTCTCCATATTTGTATAAATATGAGATCCACATCTGGTATCAAATACCTAAGAAACTCGTGAAGTAGATATAAGCCTTGCAATACTTCTTCCAATGACCTCTCATTCTATAATGAAAACAAGGGTCATTAAATTTGGTACGGTCCTTTACTTAGATTGTCTTAACCATATTGGATACTATCCCAAAGCCCCTTTAGATTTCATCTTAACACTCTTAGAGGAATCAATGGTTTGCCATTACTAACTTTGATATCGGGCCTAACAGTCTTAAGCAGGTTAAGCAACTTAATGAATATGCATTTGAGCTTATTCATATCATAATTCTTAATTAGTATGAATAACTCTATGACAGAGATTGCAAAACTAAGACAATACTTAGTTCATAGTTCATGATTAGATCATATTGAGATTACTTCTCAATGCCAATCATTTTCAGTACACAAGCACTGATCGAAGATTCATTTGTCATTTTACATTTGTTAGTTGCTTGAAAATCTCATATCCTTCCATACATGATTATTATCATACAACTCTTTGAAATAAAAAATAATGCGATAGCATCTATACTCTCAAGTCGCTTTTGTAACTCAGGAGACACGGTTACAAGCATTACATATATACAGTACTATTGTCATCACTGTGTCTATTACAGTAGCCACATCTTCCTTAATCGAGTCATCAGCAGGTGTCTCTGAAAAGGGCTACTCAAGGACGTAACCAATTTTCTCATGCATGAGAACAATTCTCAAATTGATTAAAAAGCGAAAAGTTTATGTCCATTTTGGTAAAATGCGTCGTTTCAAATCTGGTTTTCTGTCCAGTAGGTTCGAACAATATTTTCATGCTTCAATTGTTATCATCAAGCCCCAAATTTTTATACTTGGTACATATATGAATACATTAGTCCTTGTAAAAATTTCATAAATTTTAACAAACATTTGCCAAGCCATATATATTTTTCTTCCACTGTTGTTCAATCCGAAATTGCTGAATCGCCTCCAAATGTTTTCCAAAACGAAATTCGCCATAATTTTATAAGTTTATATGAATAACTACTTCCCATTATATTTTTATATATTTTCAAAACCCAAAAACTTTCTAATTTACAAATTACTTTGGTTAACATCAAAGGGGTCGAATCAAAGAAAGATCGATTATTTTTAACGCTTTGGGTTTGGAGAATTCAAGGCGTTACAGTTTGATGCTTGAGAAAAATGTTCCAAAGGTCTTTTAGGTCAAAGTTGTAAACATAGCAACTTACTTACTTAACAGATTACCTTCAAAAGCTTTGAACAAAACAACTCCTTTTGAAGCATGGTATGGGGCTAAGTTTAATGTCTCACATTTGAAAGTGTTTGGGAGCATATGCTACACTCACATACCTGATGTTAAAAGAGACAAACGGAGTCAAAAGGTAGAGGTTTGAGTGTTGGTTGGCTACTGTGATAATGCCAAAGGATACAGGGTTGCTACACTCACATACCTGATGTTAAAAGAGACAAACGGAGTCAAAAGGTAGAGGTTTGAGTGTTGGTTGGCTACTGTGATAATGCCAAAGGATACAGGGTTTATAATCCTTAAACCAAGAAGATGATGTCCAGCAAGGATATTAAGGTTGATGAAGAATCTTCATGGAATTGGGAAGCAAGTACCTTGGATAAATTACAAACTCCAAGGCTGGTTTCTCATGAAAATAAAGACATCATCACTAATGAGGATAAACTAAATGAGCCAGAAACTGATATAACATAGAGTCATAAAATGTTGTGCTAAGGACCAGGCCACTTGCTGATGTATATGCCAGATATAATGCATCCGTGATGGAGCCTTCAAACTTCAATGAGGCAGTGAATTCACATAGTTGGATGGCTGCAATGAAGGAGAAGCTGAGCATGATAGAAAAGAATGGAACATGGGAGCTGATTAACAGACCAAAAGACAAAAGTGTAATTGGAGTTAAATTGGTGTATAAGACCAAACTGAACTCAGATGGATCAATCAACAAGCTAAAAGCTAGCTTATTGTGAAGGGATATGCTTAGCAATATGGTATTGATTACACAAATAAATTTGCTCTAGTGAAGAGGTATGAAACCATCATAATTGCTGCTCAAAGTGGCTGAAAATTCTTCAACTGGATGCTAAGTTAGCCTTCTTAAATGGCTACTTAAATGAGGAAATTTATGTTGATCAATCAGATGGTTTTCTAGTGGTTGGAAAGGAAGACAAGGTGTTAAAATTGAAGAAGACATTATATAGTTTGAAGTAGGCTCTAAGAGCCTGGTACAGTAAGATGGATGAATATTTGAGCAATCTTGGATTTGTGAGAAGTGTTAATGAGCAAACTTTATACATAACTCAAATGGAGGAAGAATCAATCATCATCTCCCTGTATGTTGATGATCTTCTAATGATCGATAGCAGTAAGCTTTAATTGACAAAGTAAAAGCTGAAATGATGTTGGCATTTGAGATGACAGATTTGGGAAAAATGAAGTATTTTCTTAGAATGGAAGTGGATCAATCACAAGAAGGCATTTTTTTCTGTCAAAGAAGGCATGCCAAGCAGAGTTTGAAGAAATTTAGCATGGAGAATTGTAAACCAGTTAGTACTCCATTGGTTCAAAATTTGAAGCTGGTAAAAGATGATGGAAGCAAAAGAACTTATGAGAAAATTTATAGAAGCCTGGTTGGATGTCTATTGTGTTAGAAATCTACTTAACATGCACAGTGAAAAATTAAAATAGATTTCGATTCCCACCAAGAATCTCCTTGTATTTAGACAGAAATTGTGAAAAAGATCGTACCTTTTTCTAGATCTGCAAAGTCCTTTGCTTTTCTTGCGTTCCAACGATCTTGATCTACAAACCATAGCAGTCCAATTGTCCAGCCTCCAACGATGATCTAAACAGAGAACAAGAATGCAGGATTAGGGTATTTCTTTCTCGTGCTAGCAAGAATAATCAATTCTCTACAAAATTATAAACCATAATCAGTTATTTATATAAGCCCAAACAGGCTTGGCTTGACCCGGTCAAATATTTAATTAATCCATTTAATTAAATTTGGTCCGTGAATTAATTAATCCATTAATTCGGGCCTATAAATAACCAACCCAATTAATTAATTTATCCAACGATTGTTAAATTAATTAATTAGCAAATTGCAATATTCCAATTCTCTTTTGTATGCGACCCATCAGATTCCCGATCGCGATGCCTAACGTCGTGAAATATTAATTTGATCTAATCAAAATTAATAAATTAAAACACCCTTTGCTACACTCACATACCTGATGTTAAAAGAGACAAACGGAGTCAAAAGGTAGAGGTTTGAGTGTTGGTTGGCTACTGTGATAATGCCAAAGGATACAGGGTTTATAATCCTTAAACCAAGAAGATGATGTCCAGCAAGGATATTAAGGTTGATGAAGAATCTTCATGGAATTGGGAAGCAAGTACCTTGGATAAATTACAAACTCCAAGGCTAATTACGAGATATGGAAATGTGTCAATCTCGATTATCGATCATATCTTTCACTCCACTATTAAGTCAGCATAAGTCGAAAACTCCTTTTTGACTTATGAGTACACATTGGTCAAGGATTTCGTTATCGACGTAATTGAATGAAACGCAAATCATAATCTCTTACTATTTAAGAGTGACGAATCCTTTATTGATCATTCACAACCTTTATATGATTCTTGACATACTCGAACAATGCCATATTAGCAGCCCTTGGCAAAGCAACATCCAACATCGTCAAAGTATGACTATCCTCATATAAGGTACCATGAGACCTCAAGTCAAAGGACCAATTCCACTACCGAACGTTAGAGATTAGCCATTGACACTCAGATAGTTATCCATGTGAAATCTCAATATTTTGTTCTATAACAAAACATCCACTTGTTCATTTAAGTGTCACCACACTTTCGCTTGTGAGATTAGCTACTTATTTCACAAGTAAGAAATGCCACACTTGATGATCTATCCGTAATAATGATATCCGTATCTCGTTATTACTTATGACCACAGACAAGTTAAGATTCAATCATATGTGCTTTGTATCTCACAATCACAATTCCTTGTGATTAACAAATTATGAAGATTTGAATCTACGGGCTCCATTATTTAATTTAATTGTCTATTAATTAAATAAAATATCTGCCATTAAATTGCATTAATTATATATTGAAAGTATTTATATCCAAGGTTGATTGGATAGGGGCATAACACTTACAAACTCCCACTTGCACTAGATCCAATCACTTATATATCCAATATCATAAGAGTCTACATGACTATCATGTTTATGCTACGACAACTCTTTGTCAGTGGATCTACAATATTGTCATATATAGGAATTTGTTCTTCTCTTTAATCATTTCTATGTATTATCTCTCTGGTGAGGTTGTACCGCCTTAATACGTGTTTGGATTATTGATAAGACCTTAGTTCCTTTGCTTTCACGATAGCTCTATTGTCATCACAAGCCAGTGGTATGTGATCAACAATATTAGAAACTACTCCAAGTTCATTAATGAACATCTTGATCTACACTGCAACTCTTTGTTGCTTCTGAAGCAATTATGTATTAGGTTTTCCCTATTGAATCAACGATTGTTTTATGTTTGGAACCCTTCCAACACACTGTTTAAGAGTAAACCAATTTGAAAAATTAAAATAGATTTCGATTCCCACCAAGAATCTCCTTGTATTTAGATAGAAATTGTGAAAAAGATCGTACCTTTTTCTAGATCTGCAAAGTCCTTTGCTTTTCTTGCGTTCCAACGATCTTGATCTACAAACCATAGCAGTCCAATTGTCCAGCCTCCAACGATGATCTAAACAGAGAACAAGAATGCAGGATTAGGGTATTTCTTTCTCGTGCTAGCAAGAATAATCAATTCTCTACAAAATTATAAACCATAATCAGTTATTTATATAAGCCCAAACAGGCTTGGCTTGACCCGGTCAAATATTTAATTAATCCATTTAATTAAATTTGGTCCGTGAATTAATTAATCCATTAATTCGGGCCTATAAATAACCAACCCAATTAATTAATTTATCCAACGATTGTTAAATTAATTAATTAGCAAATTGCAATATTCCAATTCTCTTTTGTATGCGACCCATCAGATTCCCGATCGCGATGCCTAACGTCGTGAAATATTAATTTGATCTAATCAAAATTAATAAATTAAAACACCCTTTTAATTTATCACCAATTCACACTTGTCGTCCCAGATTGACATCTAGCAATGTGTCAAGACAATACATGTGACGAAAAATGTCACATGGTATGACAAAACCAAACTTGTTCGTTTACCGTAAAACTACTATCCTGTCGTCAATATAATCCGATCAATTACGAGATATGGAAATGTGTCAATCTCGATTATCGATCATATCTTTCACTCCACTATTAAGTCAGCATAAGTCGAAAACTCCTTTTTGACTTATGAGTACACATTGGTCAAGGATTTCGTTATCGACGTAATTGAATGAAACGCAAATCATAATCTCTTACTATTTAAGAGTGACGAATCCTTTATTGATCATTCACAACCTTTATATGATTCTTGACATACTCGAACAATGCCATATTAGCAGCCCTTGGCAAAGCAACATCCAACATCGTCAAAGTATGACTATCCTCATATAAGGTACCATGAGACCTCAAGTCAAAGGACCAATTCCACTACCGAACGTTAGAGATTAGCCATTGACACTCAGATAGTTATCCATGTGAAATCTCAATATTTTGTTCTATAACAAAACATCCACTTGTTCATTTAAGTGTCACCACACTTTCGCTTGTGAGATTAGCTACTTATTTCACAAGTAAGAAATGCCACACTTGATGATCTATCCGTAATAATGATATCCGTATCTCGTTATTACTTATGACCACAGACAAGTTAAGATTCAATGCTTTGTATCTCACAATCACAATTCCTTGTGATTAACAAATTATGAAGATTTGAATCTACGGGCTCCATTATTTAATTTAATTGTCTATTAATTAAATAAAATATCTGCCATTAAATTGCATTAATTATATATTGAAAGTATTTATATCCAAGGTTGATTGGATAGGGGCATAACACTTACAAACTCCCACTTGCACTAGATCCAATCACTTATATATCCAATATCATAAGAGTCTACATGACTATCATGTTTATGCTACGACAACTCTTTGTCAGTGGATCTACAATATTGTCATATATAGGAATTTGTTCTTCTCTTTAATCATTTCTATGTATTATCTCTCTGGTGAGGTTGTACCGCCTTAATACGTGTTTGGATTATTGATAAGACCTTAGTTCCTTTGCTTTCACGATAGCTCTATTGTCATCACAAGCCAGTGGTATGTGATCAACAATATTAGAAACTACTCCAAGTTCATTAATGAACATCTTGATCTACACTGCAACTCTTTGTTGCTTCTGAAGCAATTATGTATTAGGTTTTCCCTATTGAATCAACGATTGTTTTATGTTTGGAACCCTTCCAACACACTGTTTAAGAGTAAACCAATTTCTCCATATAAAATCTTCTCAAAATTTTATATAAATTGGGACGAGTTAAGCAATCTTGTAGATCTATCTCTATAGATCAAGTTGCTTCCTCATATCGTTCATGAATAAATCCTTTAACAACCATTATTTCAACGATTGAAATACTAGGGATGTTGTTTCCTATAATATTAGGAATGCTACAATGCACCCATTATCTTCTTGTAAACACACAATTCGTCTTCATATTTGATAAAAAAATCAAACATTTTAATTTTTCCATCAAATCGAAGATTTCAGCTCCAACAGAGTTGTTTTAACCTATAGTCATGGTATGCAGCTATTGAAATCAAAATACGAATGAACTTCAGCATGGCTACAGGCGAAAGGTTTCGTCAAGGTCAACACTTAACCTTTTGCTATCAGCCTTTCTTAGTATGTACGGATATTCCCATCCATCTCAACCTCTTCCTTATAAATCATTTATAACATATGGGTTTTATCCCATCAGGAAGGTTGACCAAGGTCTAAACCTTTTTCATATACGCCGAGCTCATCTCGACTTTCATGGTCTCTTGATGTCTTCTTTAAGTCAACACTTGACTTTATTTTTGTGCAATTAGTAGGTTCATCATCTTGGATCGGTAATACATGATTAGTAACCACGGATTCGTACCTTCTTGAAGGTCAAATGATCCTACTAGACTCACATAGAGCTGACATGTCCTCAGGAGTCTCTACTCTCTGATTAAGAGTATATCTCATGTCAGATATGGGATAAAACTCGGATTCATCTACTTGGTTAACTATATCTGTGGATTTTTTAGCTCTTTCAAGTTCTATTTCACTCCCACTGTCCTCTCTTAGAGTAAACATTTTCTCTAAGAAGACGATATATCGTGAGACGAAGACTTTCTTCACGATAATAGAATTTATTTTTAAATATTTGCTTTGACTATCCCACAAATATGTATTTATCAGATTTAGTGTCAAACTTATCTGATTCAAGGCACTTCAAATAAGTCTCATGTTCCCAAACTTTCATATAAGATAAATTGGGACTATTACCTTTCCATAACTCGTATGAAGTTCTGTTAACCAATTTAGATGTGACATGATTTAGCGTGTTGCACACAGCAATTCATACATGATCCTAAAATGATTCTGGGAGATTTGCATGGCTTGTTATTAATCGCACTATATCTAATAATTAACGGTTCCTTCTTTCAGATATACCACTATGCTGCAGTGTATATGGAGGAGTCCACTGCAAGATAATCAAATTCTCTCTTAGATAATCCAGATTTTAATATTTAAGATATGCCCATCTCGATCAGATCTTAACGTGAGGATATCTTTACCTATTTGTTTCTATATTTCTAGATTGAACCCTTTGAACCTTTCAAGAAGTTCCTGCTTGAATTTCATCAAGTATACATGATAATTGATGACATAAGAGAAACCTCATCTGACATTAATTGACATAGGTCCATATACATCACTATCTATTATGCAAATATTTATGCAGACATTTTTCCCTTTCAAATAAAAGGAGATTTGGTCATTGTGCCTAATAGGCATGATATGCACTTGTCAAATGATTCAATATCAATTGACTCTACATACACATCTCTATATAATATTGCATTTCATCTATATAATGAAGTCTGCCATGCCAGATTTAGATAATAATCAGATTTTTCATTTATGCTTTATAATTTCTATACTCATTATAGAATCCTTAGTATTAAAGAATATAAACGTCGTTTTGTAATTTACCATAACCATTAGAATCTTTATCAAGATAAATAAGAACAACAATTATCCTTACCAATAAAATTGTTCATGTCCGAACATAAAATTCATTTTAATGTTCCAGCTATAGTGGGTACAAATTGACATTTCTCTAATTCCAATACTAAACTAAAAGGCAATGACAAGAAGTATATTCCTACAGGCAATGCAATAACCTTTGCCCATCTTCAACATTTAGGTCAACTTCTCCCTTTTACAGTGATCTACTTTTATCTAGTTTCTCCATATTTGTATAAATATGAGATCCACATCTGGTATCAAATACCTAAGAAACTCGTGAAGTAGATATAAGCCTTGCAATACTTCTTCCAATGACCTCTCATTCTATAATGAAAACAAGGGTCATTAAATTTGGTACGGTCCTTTACTTAGATTGTCTTAACCATATTGGATACTATCCCAAAGCCCCTTTAGATTTCATCTTAACACTCTTAGAGGAATCAATGGTTTGCCATTACTAACTTTGATATCGGGCCTAACAGTCTTAAGCAGGTTAAGCAACTTAATGAATATGCATTTGAGCTTATTCATATCATAATTCTTAATTAGTATGAATAACTCTACGACAGAGATTGCAAAACTAAGACAATACTTAGTTCATAGTTCATGATTAGATCATATTGAGATTACTTCTCAATGCCAATCATTTTCAGTACACAAGCACTGATCGAAGATTCATTTGTCATTTTACATTTGTTAGTTGCTTGAAAATCTCATATCCTTCCATACATGATTATTATCATACAACTCTTTGAAATAAAAAATAATGCGATAGCATCTATACTCTCAAGTCGCTTTTGTAACTCAGGAGACACGGTTACAAGCATTACATATATACAGTACTATTGTCATCACTGTGTCTATTACAGTAGCCACATCTTCCTTAATCGAGTCATCAGCAGGTGTCTCTGAAAAGGGCTACTCAAGGACGTAACCAATTTTCTCATGCATGAGAACAATTCTCAAATTGTGGTACCAATAAAGAAGATTTGATTTGGTTGTTGACATCCAATATGTCTCTCAAATACACATGGTTACTTACGATTCAATAAATATAAATGACAAAAAAGAAAAGAATAATATATAAAATGCATTAATTAATTTAACATGGACTTTTATTAAATTAATTGTGCTCCCACTGTTTAATTTAAATTTATGGCTCTCTCATATAAATTTATGGAATCCATACTTGACTCCCAGTGGGCCGAGATCCCATATGTTGTACTAAGACCTTGAGTGTACTCAACAAGCCTTAATATAATATTTGGGTAGATACTATTATCAATTTATCTCCATACAACTTTCAGATCATTAAGCTGACAACTCAAAGGTCTTCACACATCTTATGTGTTAGCTTAACATGCCTCTAAAATTTATCTCCTTGAATGTACTCAACAAAAGATAAATTTTAGTTAAGTCAAACCCGTCATTTAGAAATATCAAATATTTCATAGTGTCAAACATATCCCTAATAGACCAGCCTTGAGTGTACTCAACAAGCTGAGACGATTTGGGATTTTGGTTTTTCACTATAATGATGAGAGGCGATTATAAATGTGACTTAATATTTTATTGAGGGGTTTGCATTCAAAAGTCTCATCGTAACAATTATATATTTTTTATTATACATCTACCATGTAAATAAACATATATATAACATAATATAATAGTGTGGATGATTATGGACTTTTACTATCTAGTCTTTTCGAGCTACAAAGAAGACTAGTTGGTCAATTCCCAGGGCGGTATAGCATTGATCAGTATCAATGCACCATCTCAATGGTCTCCTCTTCTCTTGTTTCTTCAATTAGTCCAGTTGTAACCTGTATCATATACTAGTTGGTACGCAGGCCTAAATGAAATTGGACTCGCGGATCCGAATTGATTAAGAGCTCACAAGCCCATAAAACGACAAGATTAAAAATCAACCATTCAACACATCCACATGGTGGAGTCCATAATCATCCACTAATAATGCTTTTATCACATAAATGTATATATAATATCTAATATTATATGCAAACATGTTTCAAGTTTCTAGCAATTAAGTTGTCTTAACTATTTTAGATAAAATGGATTGGAACAATTAAATAACTAATTCATCGTATTAATTAATTAATTAATTTAATTGGCGGACATATTTAATTAAATCAAATTTTAATTAAATGTATCAAATTAGAGTCCAACTCTAATTTCACAATTATAGGACAGGACTATTTAATTAAAATCAAATTTTAGTTAAATATCAAATTAAAGTCTGACACTAATTTCAAAACTCGAGGCGGTTGAATTTAATTAAAATCAAACTTTAATTACATAACAAAATTAGAGTCTAACTCTAATTCAAAGATTTCTGGCCGAATTTATTTAATCAAAATCATATTTTAATTAAATACCAAATTAGAGTCCAACTCTAATTCCAAGAAGAAATTTGGGATGAGATAATTTAATTAAAATCAAATTTTAATTAAATGTGAAATAAGAGTCCAATTCTAATTACAAGAATATATTCGAGTGAATAATTAATTAAAATCAAAATTTAATTAAGTATTAAATTAGAGTCAAACTCTAATTTAAAATGAATTAATATTTTAATCTAGAATAACACTTTAAATAAAAAAAAATTCAATTTAGGGTCAAAGTTTAATATTTAAGTTAAAATGATATTTTAACGAAAATATAAAAAGTTGTCAAATTTAAATAAAATTTTAATTTGGTCAAAATTAAAACATGGGTCAAACCCAATTAAAATCATAATTTTAAAACACATTTAAAATTCAAATTCAAAACTCTTTTGAAAATTGCATCTTAACCCAAATTTAAATTTTATAAGCAGGACCCTCCAATTTCAAAAATTATAGGCAGACCCTTCATTAAAATAATTGCAATTGACCTTGAATTGAAATTGCACGCAGGGGCTCAAAATTTCTGAATTTACAACATGAGCCCCATTCCAACCTCATTCACCCGACTTGAGAAAACCCTAAAAAAATTCAACCTAATTTTTTTTTTCCTTTCTTCTTGGTGGCGCCGGCAACGCCGGTTGGTGCCAGATTTTGCCGTGTGGCAGGAGCTACATGTGCAGCGGCCACAGCAGCAGACGCTGTTGCACCACTGCCAGCAGCGGCAGGCTGGTCTACCGTCACTGGTAGCCGCCACTTTCGCCGCTGCCATGTCGCCAGTTCGATCAATCCTTTTCTCCTTTTTTTTTTTAGATTTCAGAATCAAATTCCAAAAAAAAAAATTTATAGATAAAATCAAATTTCTTCTTAATTGCTAGAAACAAGAAAAGAACATAATCAACTTTTGATTTATTCAACATGTAAATCAATTCCTAACAAACATAGATCAAGCTCTGATACCACTGTTGGGAATCTACTTAACATGCACAGTGAAAAATTAAAATAGATTTCGATTCCCACCAAGAATCTCCTTGTGTTTAGATAGAAATTGTGAAAAAGATTGTACATTTTTCTAGATCTGCAAACTCCTTTGCTTTTCTTGCGTTCCAGTGATCTTGATTTGCCAACCACAGTTGTTCAATTGTCCAGACTCCAACGGTGATCCACATAGAGAACAAGATTACAGAATTAGGGTTTCTCTTTTTTGTGCTAGCAAGAATAATCAATTCTCTACAAAATTATGAACTCTATTCAGTTATTTATATAAGTCCAAATGGGCTTGGCTTGATCCGGTCCAATATTTAATTAATCCACTTAATTAAATTCGGTCCATGAATTAATTAATTCAATTAATTAAGTCAGGCTTATAAATAAACAACCCAATTAATTAATTTATCCAACAATTGTTAAATTAATTAATTTACAAATTGTAATCTTTCAATTCTCTTTTGTGTGCGACCCATCTGATTCCCGATCACAATGCCTAACGTCGTGAAATAAATTATTTTGATCTAATCAAAATTGATAAATTAAAACTCTCTTTTAATTTATCACCAATTCACACTCGCCGTCCCAGATTGATATCTAGCAATGTGTTAGGACAATACATGTGACAGGAAATGTCACATGGTATGACAAAATCAAACTTGTTCGTTTACCGTGAAACTACTATCCCTTCGTCAATATCATTCGATCAATTACGAGATAAGAAAGTGTGTCAATCAAGATTATCGATCATATCTTTCACTCCACTATTAAGTCAATATAAATTAAAAACTCCTTTTCGACTTATGAGTATACCTTGGCCAAGGATTTCATTATCGACTTAATTGAATGAAATGCGAATCATAATCTCTTACTATCTAAGAGTGACGAATCCTCTATTGGTCATTCACAACCTTCATATGATTCTTGACATACCCGAACAATGCCATATTAGTAGCCCTTGACAGAGCAATATCCAACACCACCAAAGTATGACTGTCTTCATATAAGTTACCATGACGACCTCAAGTCAAAGGACCAATTCCACTACCGAATGTTAGAGATTAACCATTGACACTCAGATAGTTATCCATGTGAAATCTCTAGGCAGATCTCCAATATTTTGTTAATGTTTTGTTCTATAACAAAACATCCACATGTTCATTTAATTGTCACCACACTTTAGCTTGTGAGACCAGCTACTTACTTCACAAGTAAGAAATGCCACATGTGATGGTCTATCCGTAATAACGATATGCGTATCTCGTTACTACTTACGACCATGGACGATTTAAAATTCAATCATATATATTTTATATCTCACAATCACAACTCCTTGTGATTAACAAATTACAAAGATTTGAATATATGGACTCGATTATTTAATTTAATTGTCTACTAATTAAATAATAGATCTACTGTTAAATTGCGTTAATTATATATTGAAAGTATTTATATCCAAGGTTGATTGGACATAGGGTATAACACTTACATATTGTACCTAATAATCACAAGACCAGACATCACCTTTGCTACAAATCTGCTTTCCAAATTCAGGTAAGAACCAACTGACTTACATTTCCAAGCTGCAAAAAGTGTCCTGAGATACATTAGAGGGATGCAGAAATAGGGATCTGGTTTAGGAAGTCAAAAAACCTGGTTTTATTGATAATGACTGGGTTGGTTCAGCTGATGATAAGAAAAGCACTTCGTGCTATGTATTTTATCTGGGATCAAATGTCATTTGCTGGAACTCGGTAAAACCAAAAAAAACATGGCTCAATCAACAGTAGAGGCAGAGTATGTGGTTGCATCAAAAGCCCCTAACAAAGCTATCTGGCTGAGAAAAGTGCCGGAGGATTTTAACTATAAATTATTGTGACAACCAATTTGCAGTTGCAATGGTTAAAAATCCAGTGTTTCATGGAAAAACCAAGCATATAAATGTAATGCCCCAAATTCTCGGAACCCAAAGTGTTAAAAATAATCGATCTTTATTTGGTTCGACCCCTTTAATGTTAACCAAATTAATTTTCAAATTAGAAAGTTTTTGGATTTTGAAAACATATAAAAATATAATGGGAAGTAGTTATTCATATAAACTTATAAAATTATGGAGAAATTTGGTTTTGGAAAATATTTTGAGGCGATTCAGCAATTACGAATTGAACAACAGTGGAAGAAGAATATATTTGACCTAGCAAATGTTTATTAAAATTTGTGAAATTTTTACAGGGACTAAAGCATTGATATATGTACCACAAATAATAATTTGGGGTCTTGATGATAACGATTAAAGCATGAAAATATTGCTCAAACATGCTGGACAGAAAACCCGAATTTGAAATGATGCAGTTTAACAAAACGGACATAACTTTTTCTCTAGCTAATGTTTTAAAGAATTTCCAAAGGTTACTATTTGAAGACTCATAGACCTTTCAAATACTACTGATTTCACTCTAAAATATACAATGTAGCTCAAATTATACCATTTTCAAATGGAAGACATTATCTGGAATTATAATCAGCAGTGAATAAACTTCGGTCATAGTCATACCAACGTTTCCAAATTATGTTTGACATGAATAGCATATAAAACTGAATGAAACAGATGTTTAAACGTCTTTAAAAGTGTTGTTTAGTTATACATAATACATTTACGTAAATTGAAAATTTTACTAGAAAGTCGAAAGCTTTTCAGATTGCTGAGCACTTGCCACTATGCCAAACCGCCGCCATGCCTCAAATCAACCTGTGAGATTGTAGTGGGTGTGAGTACTACGAATAATACTCAGTAAGAAGATAGAAGAGTAAATGAGAAAATACATGTATGTTTTTAGAAATGCAAACTTTGATTATTTGTGTCAACGTCAATTTCTTTCTCTTATTTTGAACCACCAAACGGTGCTTCCTTCATGAGTAACACAATAATAGTGTCAGTTTCAATCTCTTTCTCTTATTTGAGCCACCAAATGGTGCCTCCTTCATGAATGACACAACAATACGTTTGATGCAAAATAAAATTAAAAAAAAAAATTCTTAAACCACTTACACAAGTGCCAAGAACACCTCTACCTTAATGCTTGAAGTTTGAATACCCTTTTGTGTTCGATATGTAAAAATTCAGCGTACTCTTTGCCTCCTCTTTAGAAAAATTTCAGATTCAATGTGGGGCTATGGAAAAGGGGCAAAACAATTTTATGTATATGTATAAATGGAGGGTATAAATGACTTGGAAGAAATGAAATGTAAAATCCAATTGGCTTTTAAAAAAAATGTTGACAGCCCTTCAATGAACATTTAAGAGAATAATTGTTTAGGTTTCATTTCAAGTCTTTTGGCATTTCATAACCTTTGGCATTTTAAAAGTTTTTTTTTAGTGTATATATATTGAAATGAAACATATAGATTATGTAGTATACTTTTGTGTTTATATAATTCCATGTATAAATCTCACACCTATTAGAAATTTGAATAAATTGGAATGAAAAGTTAAAAAAACTGTTTCATTAAACAATTAAAAGAATAATTTGATGTTTCATTTCATGCATTTAAATTTGTTGTTAAATGTCTTGACTATTCCATCAAGTTTTCAAACGTGTTTGATTAGTGCTTTGAATATTCAATCAATTATGAATTTTTTTAGGTCGTTACAACTCTCCCCCACTTAAAATAATTTCGTCCTCAAAATTCAACTTACTTGTTTAATGAGGTCGGGATACTTGGCTAAAACGTCCTCTTCCCTTTTCCAAGTGGCCTCATTCTCACTATGTCTACTCCACTGGACTTTGACTAATGGAATCTTTCGATTTCACAGAACATGGTCTTTTCTCTCTAGAATCACTATAGGAACTTCTTCGTAAGTCATATCACTATGAACATCTAGTGATTGAACATTCACCACATTGTTAGGATCTGAAATGTACTTTCTCAACATAGAAACGTGAAATATGTTGTGCACTGCTGATAGTTCGAGTGGCAATGCTAAATGATATGCCACATTCCCAATTTTTTCAAGAATCTCAAATGAACCAATAAATCTTGGACTCAATTTCCTTTTCTTTTCCAATCGTAGTAGTCCTTTCATTGGTGCCACTTTGAGAAATACTTTCTCTCCAACCTCAAAAGTCATTTCTTTTCTCCTTTTGTCAGTATAGCTCTTTTGATGATCTTGGGCGGTCTTAATTCTTGATCTAATTTTATGTATAGCCTCCACAGTCTTCTCGACCAATTCTGGACCTAAAACTTTCCTTTCACCAACTTCGTCCTAGTATAATGGCGAATGACATCGACAACCATATAAAGCCTCATATGGTGCCATGCCAATAGTAGCTTGGAAGCTATTGTTGTATGCAAATTCAACTAACAGCAAATGATTTTCCTACTTAACACGCAAGTCTAGGACACAAGCTCTCAACATATCTTCAAGCATTTGGATATTTCGTTCAAATTGTCCGTCAGTCTGAGGATGGTATGCAGTACTAAATGTTAACTTGGTATCCATAGCTTTCTGAAGGCTTATTCAAAACTTCAAAGTAAACCTTGGGTCTTTATCCGATACGATAGAAACTGAAACATCATGAAGCCGCATAATCTCTTTGATATAAATCTGTGCGAACTGTTCTAAGCTATAGGTTGTCCGAACTGGCAAGAAATGAGCAGATTTTGTAAGTCGGTCCATTATCACCCAGATCGAATCATGACTTCCCACTGATCTAGGAAAACCAATGACAAAATCCATTGCAATTTTTTCCCACTCCCATTCAGGTATGTCCATAGGATTTAATGGCCCTAACTGCCTCTAATGTTCAGCCTTTACTTGTTGACAAACCATACATTTGGAGACAAACAAAGCTCTATTCCCCTTCATATTTCTCCACCAAAATGTATCACGCAAATCTTTATACATTTTAGTTCCACCTGGGTGTGCAACATAAGGAATTGAATGAGCTTCAATCATAATCTCATTCCTCAACACTTCATCCTTCGATACGTACAATCGACCCTTAAACATCAAGGCTTTGTCTTCAGCTATTTCAAATCCTTTCCTCTTCTCAATTCCCACATCAAACCTGATCTTTTCCAAAAAAGGATCATCTTTCTTAGCGCTACTATTCTATCCCTGAGTGCTGGCTTCACAGTAAAACTTGCTAACATTGTCGATGTCCTTACTGGTGACGTTAAAATTTCAATTCTCAAGTTCTCAAAATCTCTGATTAAATAATCCTGCCTCGTACAAAGTACTGACAACTATCCCATACTCTTTCTACTCAATGCATCAGCGACTACATTGGCCTTACCCGTATGGTACAAGAAAACATTGGCCTTACCCGTATGGTACAAGATAGTGCAGTCGTAATCCTTCACCAATTCTAACCACCATCGTGTCTCATATTTAACTCTTTTTGGGTAAAGAAGTATTTGGGACTCTTGTGATCGGTATAAATCTCACACTTGCTCTCGTATAGATAGTGACGCCAAATTTCAAGGCGTGCACTACCGCTGCTAGTTCTAGATCATGTGTAGGGTAATTCTATTCGTATTACTTCAATTGCCTTAAAGCATAAGCAATGACTTTCCCCTGTTGCATTAAAACGCATACTAAACCAAGCTTGGATACATCATTGTAAATCACAAAACCTTTCGAACCGTCTGGAATAGTCAATATTGGTGCAGATACGAGTTTGTCCTTTAACTCTTGGAAACTCTGCTTGCATTTCTCTGACCATACGAACTTAGTACCCTTCCAAGTCAATTGTGTCATAGGACTTGCTATCTTGCAAAATCCTTCTATAAATCTTCGATAATAATCGGCTAAACCCAAAAAACTCCGCACTTTTCCAACATTTGTAGATTTTGGCCAATTGGTCACAGCCTCAACTTTGGACTGATCCACTTCAATTCCACATGCTAAAACAGTATGGCCTAGAAATCCAACTCGATCTAGCAAAAACTCACATTTCTTGAATTTGGCATGTAACTTTTCCTCACGCAATGTTTCTAAAACTATCCTCAGATGTTCTTCATGTTGATGAGAATCTCTCGAGTGTATCAATATGTCATCAATAAATACGATGACAAGCATGTCCAAACAACAATAGAACACTCTATTCATCAAGTCCATAAACACTAAGGGGCATTCGTCATGCCAAAGGGCATCACTGTAAACTCATAATGTCCATATCAGGTCCTAAATGCCGTCTTTGGTATGTCAGTCGACTTGATCTTCAACTGATGGTAGCCTAACCTTAGATCAATTTTCGAGAACACAGATGCACCTTTCAACTGATCAAATAGGTCCTCAATCCTAGGAAGGGGATACTTATTCTTAATCGTCAACTTTTTAGTTCATGGTAGTCTATGTACATCCTCGTAGTACCATCTTTCTTCTTTACAAAGAGTACCGGAGCTCCCCATGGAGATACACTTGGTCTAATGAACCTTTTGTCTAGAAGTTCTTCAAGCTACATCTTCAACTCCTGTAATTCCTTTGGTGACATTCGGTATAGAGATTTGGACACAGGGATAGCTCCAGATATCAGATCTATCGTGAACTTCACTTGTCTATCGTGTGGAGTACCCGGTAGATCTTCGGGAAACACGTAAACATACTCTCGTACTATTGGCACATTGCCTAATACTTTCTCTTGAGTGGATGTGCTAGTAATACTAACAAGATATTCTTGACAATCAGCCTTTCTTAACATGCTCTCTGCTTTTAAAGCTGAGATAACTCGAGGAAGTGCCTTAATCTTCGATCCACAAAATCTGAACTCCTCTTCTCCCGGTCTTCGAAAAATTACCTCTTTCTCAAAACATACTATCATGGCTCGATTCTCACCCAACCAATCCATGCCTAAAATAATATCAAAATCTTTCATCTCTATCACATACAAGTTAGCCTCTAAAGTCAGTCCATCAAAATCTATCTGTACCCCTTTATCTATCCTATCCATATCAATAGTTCCACTTGATGGCATACTCACCTCTAGTACACTATCATTCTTATGACATGAAGCATTAATCTTAGCTAGACACGCATTAGATATGAACGAATGTGTCATGCCAGAATCAATCAGAACGTAAACAGGAATATTAGAGACGGATAAAATTACCTGGAATCACATCCGAATTTTTGGCAACCTCATCGTGAGTCAAAGCAAACACTCTTGCTTTTCTTTTTTTCTCTTGTTTGGGTTTCTTAATTGATGGGCATGAAGAAGCCATATGACTGGGTTGACCACACTTATAGCATAGATATTTTCCATACAAACATTCTCCTTGGTGAAACTTGTTGCACTTAGGACATTGGGATACAGGAATGCTTGACTGGCCCGCATGCATCTACTTCTTAAATTGTTTAGTACTCTTATTCTTGTCTTGCTATTTCCTTTTCATGAAGTCTTTATGTTATCCTTGATTTACCAACTTCACCCCTGAGTAGGTCACTATTTGTGCTTTCTTTACCACTGCTTGAAAAGTGGTGAGATCATGTAAACCCACAATCTGCCTGATCTCTGGGCGCAGGCCCCTCTCAGCTTGGTACTTACAATGTGGGGCATATCGGGACAATTTCTCAAATTTGCTCTCATACTCAGAAAGGTCAATATCTCCCTATACTAGTCTTAAGAATTCTAGCTCCTTGTCGTCTCGCATAGCTTGTGGGAAAAACTTTTCTATTAGCTCCATCTTGAATTTTTCCCACGTTAAGTTACGTTGTTCCTCCTCGATGCAAGTGCGTGATGCGGATTCCCACCAATGGCCTGCTCTCTCAATTAGCATAAACTCTACACATAATACTTTTTGATTTTCTGGGCAAGAAGTGTGCCGAAAAATCTTCTCGATAGTACGTAACCACTCCTCAACCGGTAGAGGGTCCTTTCCACCATCAAAGGTAGGTGGTCGATATCTACAAAATTGTTCTACCGTCAGAACAGGCGATGCAGTCGGGTATGTTGGTGGCACCAGCAGAGCTTGTGGAACTAGTGAAGCTTGAGGTACTGGAGGTGTAACCTGAGTAGCCTGAGGTGCTGAAGGTATAACCTGAGCAGCCAAGGCCTGTCTCAACTCATCAATCTCCCACCTTAACTCCCTAATTGTCCTTGCTTGTGCCATATTCCTATATGCCAGAATAATTGCAATCTCATTTAAAGGAGTCAACGATATTTGTGCAACATAGGAAAAAGATTCATAGCTCAGCATCTTTTATTATTGTCTCATACAAATCCTTCAGGAGATAAAAAAAAATAGTAAAAGAACATCTGGTGCTATTCCACATCATCATAAAAGAAATCCTACTAAACACCAACAACAATTAAACTTGACAAAAACTAATAAAATTCACTTATTCATCATTGCTATCATAATCATTAATCCACCCTCCATGAGTCCTAGGTTTCTTAGAAAATTAAACCTCATCATCTGAAATAAGTGAAGGTGCATCTTCACGAATGTGCGTCTCAATAGGTACACTATCGTCCTCGGGGATCTCAAGTTGGGCCAGCTCCCACTGCTCAATCAGCTCTACGCAGAAGGCCTCATAATCAATCTCTCGAGGTAAGGTAGGCACAGCAACCTCCCATAAATAATTATAAACCGATTCGGCCACCTCTAGCCATTCTTCTGGCAATGTCTCAATAAGGAGACAGGTGGCTCAATGACCAGTTACCACATAGCCTAGTTGTCTCACTTCTCTCCATCTTACTAACATCTCCCAAATGTGTTGGCCCACGTTGTACATTGAATTACACCAATACTCTTCATATTGCCTAAAGATCTCATATCGATGATGCATCGATGAACTCGACTCCCTACTAGTTTTCTTAATCCGTACCATCTGAGTCATACCAATTATTCAAAATCCAATTAGTGGGTGTCTAATAAGTTTTAGTTAATTCTCGAGGACTAAAACAAAGATTTAATCTCGTCACAGTCTAAAAAAATGCAAAATACATTACTAATTATGTACAAAAGGTATTCAAACTATATGCTGATATTCATACATACATTTCAAATATTGCATCTCAAATAAACTTTCTCATAATCATCGCATAGATGCAATCACATTGGTGAAACTTTCTTTACCT
>NW_019238736.1:143185-154182 GCF_002742605.1 Olea europaea var. sylvestris | reverse complement strand
GCCACCAATATGTTATATGATTAGCAAGCTAAATCAAATTGTTCATTCACAATTGGAGGAACGTTAGAAACAATTACAGGATTATTTTTTATTTTTTTTTTAAAGAAATTCATTGTATTGCTATTGTTTCTCACTTTTTAAAGAACCCTTCAATGTTCATTTTCAACCATCCTGCAAGTGGATTCATCCAAAGGACTACCTGCGTTCAACTTTGATTTCCCTACAACGTTGTTTAATTCATTAACAAACCTAGTCACATCAAATTGAAACCAACAATTCCATTCTTTTAATAACCCTACAGTAATTCATCTTAACCCCATTAATCTTAGCATTGTTCCTCTATAATCATAAAGAATCAGCAGACCAACACTGGTAAGATAGTTAGAATGTTACCTTGTGAATAAGAGGCAGCTTGAATTATTCCGTTGGAAGAGAAGCATGTGATTCACAAACCTGCAGCCCTCCAAAATGACACCACTGTACTTGACGCCATTTCTGCTTCTTGTTGCTAGTAGCGATGATGGGCTGTAAATAGTGGTGAGGAATGCTTGATTTTGCAAGGTTAGCAATGGGCCGTGCTGGCTTGGCTCAGCCTTATTATCCATGAGCTCGGCTCGTGCTCGTTACAAACGAGCCGAGCTTGAGCTCACAAGCTCGCCAATTTTTTTAAATGCTGAAAATAGATAAAACAATTGAAAACCATTTTTTTTAACAAACAATAAATAAATCGAGTAAAAGGATTTGATTAAAATGATATTTTTATCTTTTTCTTTTTAAAATAGATAAAATATAAACCCTTCTCCTTTATCCGGACTTAGAACCAACTATTTAAATTTTGAGTAGACGGAGTTAAAAATTATATACGAACAACTTGTAACGCGTACAATTTTTTTAAAGACAATTAAAAGCAATATTATAAAATAACAAATTGTGATTAAACTAGTGTAATTAAATATAACTTACTTGACGACACGTAGTTTCAGCGTATTTATCTCGCATTCGGAAATGAGCGTCCTGTCAATCCTTCACACACATTAATGCTTCCAAAATATCTTCTTTCAATCAACTCCTGGCCTCGGATAGCACCCTCTTACCTACACTAAGAGCAGACTTCAAAGCTACAGTACTAATCGAAGGTGTCTATAAATCTTTTGCAATTGCGAAAATTACTGGCCATCGTCGTTCATACCTCCACTAGAATTCAATAGCATCTTCATAACCTGTTTTAATTGTTTTATTGGTAGGCATATTATGATTAAAGTAATCTATTAATTTAGTAGGTAATGTATTTGCACTTCCGTCCGATGGAAATGTAGCAAACAAAGTATTACTAGATGAACATGAACCTATTTAATGCGAACACGATCAGCAAGGTTGCAATCAAACCCACAAGATATTGAATCGGATCACAAGAATGCCAATATGACCAAGGTTTAACCCCAAAATAGTGAACCAAGCAACCAAACAAGAACGGCGCTTTGGAGGTCCTCTTGATTACACGATTGTAGAAATCAAAATTCGGAATTATAAGTTCGACCCAATAAATTATCGAACCAGAAACCAAGACGATTACATGAATATCTTGACCCTGTGATTACCCAATTTATGAAATCTCCCTTGATTTGTGAACGCCACAAGAAACTACTTTCTTGATAAGTTCGAATCATCCATTTAAGAACAAAGTTTGAAGCGAAGCTTCACGAGAAATAATCTCTATTTTCAATAATCAAAGTCTTGTCAAAATACAATGAAATAATCCTATTTATACTAGGAAACATAAAACCTAATTAAAATAAATTAATATCCTTAGAATAAGGTAAAAAAACAAGATTTAGAACTCCTAGAATATGAAACTTGCCAACATTAAGAAATCTAAACAAAATAGGATTCTCACGCACAAGGTAAGAAATTCTCCTCCGATTTCAACGGTGTGGCCGCATGACACAAACTGGTGCGGTCGCATGGTTCATATGATTTTGACTAGCCAAATCCCTGCCTCTTGTTGTGCGGCCGCATGGCTGCAATGCTGTGAGGTCGTACAGCTTGGTATTTGCCTCCGTTTTTTAGCTACTTGTTCCACTTCGTTCCAATTGCTTCGGGCCTTCATTCCCAACACATGACTTGTCACTTGGACCACAATCTTCAATATGTTAACTACCATGGCTTGATGATGATATTGATTGGCTTTATTATCCCAAATTAGTGCCAAATTTAGCTCAATTCTCGACCTTGGCTCCCGATCAAAATGCGTCAATCCCTTGAAACTTGGACGCCTGCCTTGGATCACATCACTATTGCATTTGAATCATACCTATACGTGTTAATGCCTTGAAATAAATTCAACATTTTAGCATCATCTTCTTCAAGTTCAGTAGAAGGAGTAGGCGCAGTGGGTACTCGACTAATATCTGTACTCATTCATTCAGCATATAATTCATACATGTCACTTAAAGTTTGTTATAAAATTCTATTGTGATATGTGTACTAAAAGTTAAAATTTTAGAAATTTGATCAATTATATATTTAGTTCCTAATAAATTATATCCGGGTCTGTGATGTATGCTAACGGAAATAACATAGATAAGTCTTCCCAATATTTTCTAAACTTCAATTCCATAGAGTATATAATTGCACTAAAATCGATGTCATTTTTGTATTTATGAAAGGTCCTTGCAATTATATAAAGACGTTCGAGCACCATACAGCTAGTGAGATAATAAACCCCAAATAAAATATTTGTACTATCATAATAACTTGTCAAAAATCTTTTAACTTTTAAAGCTAAAAGCCAATCGAATTCATTCAGAATAGTGTTGTCATTGTTTCTAACATGCCTATTGTTCTAAAACTTAGTTATTAAACACTCAAAATTTTCGCACAAAATTTTTTAAATACTTGTTTTCTACTAGGAGAGATCGTGATATATATTACTGTATTTCTAATTTTTTGTATTTCATCTTTAATATGTTTTAAACCATCTTGCACAATTAAATTTAAAATATGGTACACACAAGAATATGAAACAAATAACCACCAAAATCAGGCTATAATACCCTACACAATTTATCAATAGCTACCTTATTAACACTAGCATTGTCGAATGTAAAACAACGAATTTTACTTTCACAACAATATTCTTTAATAATAATCATAATCGCATTATATATATTATTAGCGCTATGTGGGAATTTAATAATTTAAAAACCAATAATTTTTTATGCATATACCAAAGTGGATCGATGTACTGTGCAGCTGCAGCTATATAAGCTCTTTTATTAATCTTCTCCCATGTATCCGAAGTTAAAGATATAACGCCACCATATTTTTGTAAATCCAAAATTAGTCATTTTGTTTGAAGAAAATACTTGTTGAAGATATTCTTTCACATATGAGACGAAATGTTGGTTGTCTATTATTACAAGAGGCAACTCAACACCAGCAATAACTTTCACCATTCCTGTTCGAGTATTCACCTCTGAATACATCCACATAGTGAGGGGTGAAGTTGTAGTACCGGCGCCTAGACTACCAAATTGCAGTTGTGTTTGACCATTTTGAAGAAGTCCATGTTTGACATAACACGCTTTGTAGTGACGGTTGAGGTGGGTGGTACCAATGTCTTTTTGCCATGCCAATCGTTATTAGCAGTATTTAGATACTAATTTTGACTCTAGGACTCCATCAACAACATGGCGCATCGAAATCAATTTGAAGTGATCCCAACATTTTGCTTGTTTTTCCCTTTTGCTTCTCTCTGGCATCAGAAATGTTTAATTCAGCTTCCTCCTCCTCTTGTTCTTCTTGGGTTTCGGGGTACGTGCTGTCTTAGGCGCTCCAAATTAAAATCTATACTTCTTAAAATTAATGTAGTAGTGGAAGTAAGGATCGATCCCACGAAGAGTGATTAATTTACTTTTTGATGCAATATTAACTAAAATGGGAGGGGGGGTTTGGTTTTCTTGAAATAATACAAATCACCTAATTATATATAAGCAATAGAACAAAACTTGATCTAAGTTAACATCCACCGTCGGAAATTAATAACCAGTCATTTTCATTGTGAAAAATAAATTTCCTATTTGAAACAATTTTTCTATTTCTCCTTAGTTTTAATTAATTAGAAACAAGGGATCTAATTAATCCTCATTATCAAACAATCCTAGACAAGCGCGAGAATTTAATTTAATAATGGCTTTGCGAATTAGAGAAATCAATGAACTAGATAACACAAGCCAAGGTTTGCATTTAACCTAGATAAATATTCCCCTAAGATTTAATAATTTCCAACTAGCAAATTATCAATCTTAGTTACTTCATAAGTTAAACCAATCAACAATTACAGTTTTGAAATTCAACTTAGCTATAGATTATTGAGATTAATAACCTAGCGTGCACTCTAAAAATCAAACACAACAATCATAAAAATAATTACAAAGAAGATTTAATACTAAGCATATGAATTAATCATTAAAAATCAGGTGCATCTCACAGTTTAATTGTTCCAAGGCTTACGTCTCCTTTGATCAAGCAAAAGAAATTAGTTGCACATTATCAATCTTAAGCACAATGAGAGAAAAATAGGGTTGGGGCGTTCTCTCTGTTTTGGATGAAATTTGGGGCTTATATATGGTGTACAAGATTTGTTTCCATAAGTATTTGATTCAAATTAGAAAATTGAAAATCGCGTGTCGAAAATGAACTATGCGACCGCATAGTTATAAGTGTTGCGGTCGGATAGAACAATGATTTATAGCTTAAAAGTTCTTTGAAGGTCAAAATGCGACCACATTGGATTTGAACTATGCGACTGCATAGAACAACCGTTTTCCAATCAAATAGCTTTCAATTTTTTTATCATAACTTTCTTTCCATTGTCCAATTGAGGTAATTCAAAGTGCATTGGAAAGCTAACTTAAAGGGCTACAACTTTTCTTCGGATGTTATCTTCCACTTTTATCGTTTACCATATCAAAAATAGGTCCCAATATGATGCTAAAAATCGGTGCATAAACTTTTCAATTGGAAATTGATGTGTGATTATACTTTGATTGTATTTCATCCCTTTGACTTCTTTCCTCATCAACTTAACCTCTAAAACTCTTGAATCTTCATCCCATTGCTTGGCTCATCTAGGGATTATTTGCAACTTGGTCCCTGAGCTTTCATATTCTCTTTTCTTGGCCTCTTTTTCTTGTTTTCCTTCTTCCAACAATTTAAGTCTTCCATCAATTGACTTTCAAATCTTTCACTCCATTTCGCCTTCCAGTTCAACTTTTGGATATTTACACTTTAGTCCTTGAACTTTTAATTTCTTTCATTTAGGTCCTTTTCACTCTTTCCTTCTATTTTATGCTATGATCATCCAAGTGCAACCTAAATCACAATATAAGGATACTAAGCATATTTAGGTGTTAATTAGTCATAAAAATGCAAGAATCAATGGATGTAAATCACGACATTTAATGTCTTATCACTTCGAGAACATCGACGCCATCCAAATCAATTGGATTATTGTTAGGGTTCGCACTCAAATGTGAAATATCTTCAAAAATCGGTACTTCATTTAGATCAAAAATTTGATTTCGATATTGACTTTGCAGCGTTGCAGGTGATTCACCTCTGAAACCAAGCAAGCCCTCGACAAATGAGGGTCGATCCATTTCAATTTGTAAATTGTGAATATACAATATAGATTAATAGATAATATAAGAAGATGATTGAATTGTAAAAATGAATTCGAAGATGATTAAATTGTAAAAATGAATCTATATAATATGTCTATATTGTTTATTGTAGACTAATTGAGAGTTGAGACTTCAAACAAATAAATTGAGAGCACAAGTGAGATTGAGAGTTGATGAAAAAATTTTGGGCCAATTGTGGGGCTATTTATAGAAAATGGGGGGAAGAGGCGAATGAAAAAAATTTCAGTAACTGAAACGGTCACTAACGAAAGTTCAGCAACCGTTAAAAGGGTCACTGAAATTTAAAATAAAAAATGGCCAAAACGGTCACTTTTTCAAAACAAGTGACTATTTTGGTCATTGTTCAAGATGAGCCACAAGTAGCTCTCGGGCTCCTTTTTTTTACTAGCCCAAGCCGCACACAAGCTTCATTTTCACAAGTCGATGAGCTACTAAACCCGTTTGCCACTCTAGTGGCAGAGGCTTGAATGTGAATTGAATGTTATGTTTTCATTTTTTTTTAAATAAATTTTTTAAATTAATTTGGTTGGGTTAGGGTGATATTATATTTTTGCTTTTTTTTTTTTTTTTATAATTATAATGAACCTGGCAACAATGAAAGTTAAAATTAACTTTAATGACAGACAATAAACATTATTAGAGGAGGTCTTAATAGCACACAATAAATGTTGAAATGATCTCTCTTGTTTTTTCTTGGCAGATAATGGCTTCTTGAAAAAGAATTAACAAGAAAAAATAAAGTTTTTAGTGCATCTCGCGCTGCCTTCAATAGTTCGCTTATAAAAGGCATCATCCAAGGGTCCATTATAACAAACAACTTCTCAAACAAATATCTCGGCCTCATTATCATAGACCACTAATATTTAAGTTTCTACTCCATTACCTCAGCCATTTTATGTTCCTACCTCATCATCTCAACCTCATGCTCCATCTCAACTTAATTCATCACATATAACTACATTGACATATGATACCATTCTCGATTCCATCGATAATAATTCATCTTTATATTTATGATATAAATCATCCTAGTGTATACATTTAACTGAAAGAATCTCATTTTTTGTTTATAGATTCTCATCCTTTTGTGTTTTATTTTGTAGATTCTCATTATTTGAAGAGGAAGGGACGTGGTCTTACAAGAGGCAAAGTCACTGATGATATCATCCGTGTAGCCAAAAAAATATCATTATAGATTTCTAAAAAATTAGGAAGAGTTATTGAAAATCAACAATCACTTTTGGCTAGTGGGTGGGGCTACATCGTTCAATCTTTTGCTCCACTTCGTTACAAAAGATGGATTGACATAAAAAAAAAAAAAAAAAAATTATATGACCAAGTTTTGGCAAATTAAAAATAAATTCACTTTTTTCAATTTTTTTGGTGACTAGTTATTAATTTCCCATGTTTTTATAAATAATTATTTATATATATACTCCCTATTTTTTTTGTAGGAAAAATTCAAGCTTGATTTTATAGTTGAGCATGTCCTCAAATGTGTGAACTAGCAAAATGATATCGTAATTACAGATGTAGACTCAAAGTGAATTGTTTCAATGAAAAAACATTGGATGATGCAAAATAAATTGTCCAACTAATGTAAAGCAAGTAGATTGAGACAGGTTATGGTCTACTCTTGAATTTCAGATAGGGTAATTGGCACAAAATGTCCATATCTTTTAATGTTATTGTGCAAAACGTCCATATCTTTCATTTTTTTGGCATTTTCACCCCTACTTTCCATCTTTCATAGCGCAAAAGGTTATTTTCATCCATTTTTGACAATTTTACCTTTCTAGTTAAATAAAACAAAAACAAATATGGATTCAACAAAAATGAATCCAATTGGTACCAGGATTCGAGCTCATAACCTTGGGGTTTACATTCTCCTTCATCTGGGATACTCCTACGTCTATAAAGAACTAGAAGTCCTCATTGTTCTAGATTAGGGATCGCTGACAGACTGTGGAGGGGGATGCGGTCCTAGAGATAACTTTATCGACCCAATACCGTAAGTATAGTGAGTCCAGCTCTAGTTGAAAGTTTCCTATTTATTACAACTATATGTATGCCTCTAATTCACATCTTGTGTAGATGCAGTTGACCAGCTCGAGCTCAATCCATCAAAGTAGGTAATCATTAAAGCCACATAGGAGCTACCTTTGGAGAAAATGTTCTTTAGAACTGTGCTAGGAAAGCAAGTCTTAATCATAATTCATCTACCAATGGCAACCAAAGCTAAGTAGTGACCTTGGCTAACCTATTGCTTAAGTTGACTTAATGTTAGGATGATGCTAATTACTCAGTTCACTTACTTGCAAAGCAACACGATAGAAAAGAATATGTTAAACTTGATATGTTCCTCATGAGGTGTCTGGCCGAGAAGAAGAAAATGAAACCTTTGAGCACCGGCTCTTCAACTTAGAAACACCAAAGGGGTGAACTAACCTGTCAATCAAAGCTACATTTGCCTCCGTCTCTAGAGAAGGAGCACAAGAAAGGCAAGGAGAAAGTCGAACCTTTTGCTGGAGTTGAAAAGAAGAGGAGGCTGGTTTTGTCCAAGAGCATGGAATTCCTACTCCACCAAATGCGAGAGTTGAAGGCTCAGGTGGAGGAGTTGAATGCTGAAGTCGCAAACCTTAAGCAGCAGTTTTGTAGTACAGGGAAGGTAGCCGTCGATAATTACATTGCTTATTTTCATGAGATGGCTGAGTATGATGGCCTCGACTATGCTGGAGGGGGATCGCCTACAATGAGATTTTGAAATGGCTGGCCGAGCTACATCCTCGTATGGATCTAGCTCCTCTAAAAGAGGAATTTATTGTGACGGAACCTTCTAGCCCTGCCGAGGAGAATAAGAAGCGTAACGAGGCTATAGACCCATGGGAGATGCCACTTAATTGTGTAGTCTTTTTGTAATAGTTTGCTATTGTTAATGAAAGAAATTTATTAAATTAAGTCTTACGAGTTCATCATAATTAACAGAACTAACATATGGGCTCACCATACAAACTTAACTGAACAACATAAGGACTCACCATATAAATTTAATTGAATGAGCTCATCATACTTAGAATAGCATATGGGCTCACCATATAAATTTGAAAAATAACATATGCGCTCGCCATACAAGCTTAGATGAACAACATATAGGCTCGCCATATAAATTTGATAAATAACATATGGGCTTGCTCTACAAACTTAATTGAATAACATATGGGCCTGCCATATAACTTAACTGAACAACATATGGGCCTGCCATATAAACTTAACTGAACAACATATGGGATATCCATATAAATTTAATTGAATGAGCTCGTCATAATTAGGATAGCATATGGGTTCGCCATATAAATTTGACAAATAATATATGGGCTCGCCATTGATGACACAAATGTGATGCCTCTATTGATGGGACTACATTGTTGAGGAGAATTCAAACATAGAGGATTTAAACGCTTATTGATAATACATTCTCAGGTTTTCAAAATTTCATTGTTTTAATGAAAAGACATTGGATGATGCAAAATAAATGTCCAACTAATGTAAAGCAAGTAGATTGAGACTGGCTATGTCAATATTGGTCTACCCTTGAATTTTAGATAGGATAATTGGCACAAAACGTCCATATCTTTTAATGTTATTGTGCAAAATATCCCTAACCTTCATTTTTTAGCATTTTCACCCGTACCTTCCATCTTTCATAGCGCAAAAGATCATTATCGATTTTTGACAATTTTACCCTTCTAGATAAATAAAACAAAAACAAAAATAGATTCAACAAAAATGAATCCAATTGGCACCAGGATTCGAACTCATAACCCTGGGGTTCGCATTCCCCCTTCATCTGGGATACTCCTACATTGATAAACAACTAGAAGTCCTCATGGTTCTAGATTAGGGATTGCTGACAGACTGTGGAGGGGGATGCGGTCCTAGAGATAACTGTACCGACCCAATACCATAAGTATAGTGAGTTCAGCTCTAGTTGAAAGTTTCCTATTTATTACAACTACTATGCCTCTAATTCACATCTTGTGTAGATGCAGTTGACCGGTTTGAGCTTGACCCATTAAAGTAGGCCATCATTAAAGCCATACAGGAGCTACCTTTGGAGAAAATGTTCTTTAGAACTATGCTAGGAAAGCAAGTCTTAATCATAATTCATCTACTAATGGCAACCAAAGGTAAGTAGTGACCTTGGCTAACCTATTGCTTAAGTTAACTTAATGTTAGGATGATGCTAATTACTCAGTTTTCTTACTTGCAAAGCAACACGATAGAAAAGAATATGTTAAACTTGATATGTTCTTCATAAGGTGTCTGGCCGAGGAGAAGAAAATGAAACCTTTGAGCACCGACTCTTCCACTTAGAAATATTAGAGGGATGAACTAACCTGTCTGTCAAAGCTACATTCGCCTCCGTCTCTAGAGAAAGAGGAAAAGAAAGGTAAGGAGAAAGTCAAACCTTTTGCTGGAGTTGAAAAGAAGAGGAGGCTGGTTTTGACCAAGGGCAAGGAATTCCTACACCACCAGATGCTGGAGTTGAAGGCTCAGGTGGAGGAGTTGAATGTTGAGGTCGCAAGCCTGAAGCAGCAGTTTAGTAGTACAGGGAAGGTAGCCGTCGATAATTACGTTGCTTATTTTCATGAGACGACTGAGTATGATGGCTTCGGCCTATGCTGGAGGGGGATTGCTTGTAACGAGATTTTGAAATGGCTGGCCAAGCTACATCCTCAGATGGATCTAGCTCCTCTAAAAGAGGAATTTATAGTGACGGAACCTTCTAGCCCAGTCGAGGAGAATAAGAAGCTTAACGAGGCTCAGACCCACGGGAGATGCCACTTAACTGTGTAGTCTTTTTGTAATAGTTTGCTATTGTTAATGAAAGAGATTTATTAAATTAAGTCTTACGAGTTCATCATAATTAACAGAACTAACATATGGGCTCACCATACAAACTTAACTGAACAACATAAGGACTCGCCATATAAATTTAATTGAATGAGCTCGTCATACTTAGAATAGCATATGGGCTCGCCATATAAATTTGAAAAATAACATATGCGCTCGCCATACAAACTTAGCTGAACAACATATAGGCTCACCATATAAATTTGATAAATAACTTATGGGCTCGCCATACAAACTTAATTGAACAACATATGGGCCTGCCATATAAACTTAACTGAACAACATATGGGCTCGCCATATAAATTTAATTGAATGAGCTCGTCATAATTAGGATAGCATATGGGTTCGCCATATAAATTTGGCAAATAATATATGGGC
>NW_019238736.1:121855-129464 GCF_002742605.1 Olea europaea var. sylvestris | reverse complement strand
GATCGAAACTATCACGTGATAGAACTTGTCATCCTCACACGTCTGCCACTATCCCCTCACCCCGAACCAAGTTTTATTCTATCATTTGATGGGGGATAGAAGGCTGATGATGAACGAAAAGTGTATATCCACGAACACAAAAAATACTAACCCTTGGAATCTCCTTTTCCTAAGACCCTAGGCTGGTAAATGGATTAAAATATGTGGAATGGCATGTCCTCGCTAAGAAAGGTCTCCTTCCACAAGAAGTAGGTCCCCATTAATTAGGCCTCAACATTGGTGATGAACTAGGTAGGTGCTTGCCCATATGATCTTAGAATAGCACTAAAGAAAGGATGAAAGGACAGACAAAGTTCTCCATTTAGAAGAAATTCGATCACACCCACGTATCCTTTCTTAGGGAAACAGGCTCGCTCACCAAGAGATGGGGCTAATAACTCTATTGTATGGGGTATTCTAGTTCTTCCTAATATCTATCGGGTCGACAATCATTACCTTCAAAGGAATCTTGGCTACCACCGACCTGCGTCATAATCTATATGACATTTTCTCATGGGTAAGATGCTTTGACCAGCCCTAATGGCATGGACAAGGTCGGCAATGCTAGTTATCTTAACCCCCAATCTCTAAAGCTAATACCATAATATCATTTTTTTCCTTAGAAGATGAAAAAGACATATTCAAAATGAAGACTTACCGAAGAGATACTTACGAAATTAAAACACAACACAAGTCACAGGATTTCTTAAAAGTGGTTGGAAAGTTTAGTAGAAATAACAAATCATAGATGGTTCAAGAGCTTTTTGAAGTTTTTGAAAGTTTGATTTCTTTTTTGCCAAATTGAAGAATGATTTCCCAAAACTGCAGCCTTTTATAGGTAAAGGTCATCAACCTCAACTGTTGGATTTAGATCTAAACCATCCAAGCATTTATTTAAGATTCAATCTGAGCCAACCATTACGTTTGTCGTTTCATATTTTACGATCCATATTACAGAGTCTAATCCACACGTGCGTCAGCGTCTGCATCCTAAGGAATTGCCTGCAACACTTATTAAATGCGATGAAGGTAGCGTATATGGAAAGTTGAACCATCCCAATTGTTGTTTCTTGAAAACACACAAGATAGCAAATCATTTAGGCGCAATAATTAAGAGCAATTTACTTTCTCAACATTTCAAAAAACATACAACTTTGGATCAACACATTTACAGCTTCAGCAAGTTGGTCATACTTTAGCCAAATGGCCCCCAACTGCCACTTCAACAATTCATTTTTTTTTTCAAACAAATGGCCTCATCTAAAAGAACTTTAACTGCTTTTAGACAAGCTCGGCAAAAATAGCTTTTATTTGAATTTCAAGTATTATATAAATATTTATACTTCAACTTGAGGGACTATTATGTTGGGACAACCAAAAACCCAATCGCAGAGCAAGAAAAACAAACCATGGCAAGAAGAAGGTTTCATCCCAATCAAATAAAAATTTTCAAATAAAAATCACGTATTATATGCATAACCATACTTGTGTTGAGAATCTACTTAACATGTGCAGCGAAAAATTAAAACAGATTTCGGTTCCCACCAAGAATCGCCTTTGTGTTTGGATAGAAACTGTGATAGAAATTGTACCTGTTCTAGATTTGCAAACTCTTTTTCCATATCTTTGTTCCAGCAACTTGGATCTGTCTTCCACAGCTATCCAATTGTCGAGCTTCCAATGGTGATCCACACAGAGAACAATATTGCAGGATTAGGGTTTTCTTCTTGTGCTAGAAAGAATAATGAATTCTCTACAATTTTTGAAAACCCTAATCATATTTATATAAGCCCGAACGGGCTTGGCCTGACCCGGTCCAATATTTAATTAACACATTTAATTAAATCGGTCCGTGAATTAATTAATCCAATTAATCAATTTAGACCTATAAATAAGCAATCCAATTGATTAATTTATCCAACACTTGTTAAATTAATTAATTGAGAAATCACAATCTTCCAGTTCTCCTTTTGTGTACAACCCATCAGATTCCCACCACGAGCTTAACGACGTGAAATATTATTTTGATCTAATCAAAATTGATAAATTAAAAACATACTTTTAATTTATCACCAATTCACACTCGCCATCCCAGATTGACATCTAGCAATGTGTCAGGGCAATACATGTGACGGAAAATGTCACATGATATAACAAAATCAAACTCGTTCGTTTACCGTGAAACTATAATCCCTTCGTCAATATGATTCGATCAATTACGAGATATGGAAGTGTGTCAATCTCGATTATCAATCATATCTTTCACTCAACTATAAAGTCATATAAGTCAAAAACTCATTTTCGACTTACCAGTATACCTTGGCCAAAGATTTCGTTATCAACTTTATTGAATGAAATGTAGATCATAATCTCTTACTATCTAAGAGTGACGAATCCTCTATTGGTCATTCACAACCTTCATACGATTCTTGACATACTCGAACAATGTCGTATTAGTAGCCCTTGGCAGAGCAACATCCAACATAGTCAAGCATGACTGTCCTCATATTAGGTACTATGATAACCTCAAGTCAAAGGACCAATCCCACTATCGAACGTTAGAGATTAACCGCTCACACTTAGATAGTTATCCATGTGGAATCTCTAGGCAGGTCTCCAATGTTTTGTTCTATAACAAAACATCCACGTTTTCATTCAAATGTCACCACACTTTAACTTGTGAGATCAGCTACTTACGTCATAAATAAGAAGTGCCACACGCGATAGTCTATCCGTAATAACGATATTTGTATCTTATTATTACTTATGACCACGGACGGTTTAAGATTCATTCATATATAATTTGTATCTCACAATCACAACTCCTTGTGATTAACAAATTTTAAAGATTTGAATCTACAGACTCTATTATTTAATTTAATTGTCTATTAATTAAATAATATATCTGCCATTAAATTACATTAATTATATATTAAAAGTATTTATGTCCATGGTTGATTGAACTTAGGGCATAACACTTACAACTTGATCTTAGGAGACTATTGTTATGCCTTGCTATTGAGGCTGTATTCCAAACATAAATGGCAACCACGTGGAAGCAGTAATCAAAGAAAAAGTTAAAAGTTTACCAGAATCAAATGGTCGAAGCATACTCTATTGTCAAAATCATCTACAACCTTGGACTTCCATCCCAATCTCCCTTCCTCCATGGGATATGGATCAGAAATAGTTCCAAAAGAGATCATAGTATATGGTGAATGATTGTTGTGACCACCTGCAACTCAATTAAGTCAAATTTTGTCAACCCAATTAATTATGTATACTGACACACTCCAAACGAAGGCTCCTCTTTCACACACATGAATGCACCATATGGCAAGTAGGTGATGGGATACATGGCAGGACATCCCAGAGGGTTGAATACAACCACGCGTGCTTTATTAAACAGTCAAGATCAATGTGATACCACTGTAAATATCAACNCTTCAACCTCTTTCTAATCCGGAGGTCCTTGAGGGGTATGACAAATCCATAGGGAACGGTTCCAATTCCTCAATGGGAGCTATTTGTAAGTTCGAGTCTATGACCCTGGGATCCAAACTCCCTCCTTATGTTCCTTCTTATGGTACAGTCCCTTCTGCAGGAGTATCCACCATCTCGACGTCTCTTCCTTGTTCAGTGGTAAACCTTCTGTCAATAAGTCGAGCATTTCACTCAAGGGTTCAAACTTGCATAACGAAATGAGATACCACTTTCTCGAACCCATATGATCGCCTCAACCAGTAATTATCCCGAGTCAGTCTGGAATTTCATACGTAAATGGTGATACATGTGATAGGCTAAAGTTCCTTTAATGTGGATCGCCCAACACCTCGTGATATACAGACCGGTGATTGGCTATAAGGAATTCCATAAAATGGGGGCTGTGAAGGGGGTGTGTCCATTTCCACAGCCAACATTACCCTTCTCCTAAGGACAATGTTGTCTCTAATGAAGCTTTAGAAGGGGGTCACGGGCGTGAGCTCGAGATCAGTTTGCATCTTCTCGTAAGTGGTTCCAAACAAGATATTGACAGAACTTCTGTTGTCTATAGGCATGCGATTAAAGTTGTTATTGGCCACAATGGTTTGTACAACAAGGACGACACAATGAGGATAATGGACGTCGATGGAATCTTCTAGTGTAAGGGTTATTGGTGGAATGGCATTAGCTCTTTGGGGAACATTGTTAACTAAGTAACTCGTCATAAAGGAATCCTTAGCTTCTCTAGCATAATTTTTTGGGCGTTTTTGGACTCTCCACAACATGAGGGCCCTTAATAATTGTGTCAATCTTCTTGACGGGGTCATTTTTTGTATCAACGTGGAGATCTCTCCTTTGCTTGATGTGCCCATGGGCTCATCCTCATCTTCCTTATTTCTCTGCCAAGGTGAATGGTGCCTATGATGGGACCTTGGCCCTTCACGCCCACGTTTCGGATCCCTCCTCGCTTGAGGTACATTTCTCGCACCTAGGCATTCTATTCTCCTATTATTGCGTGACTTGTTAACTCCAAATGATACGACCTCAACATACAGTCATTTGTGCCATGACTGTGAGTTTGGTGATAGGTACAGTACGACCTACTCCTAGGCTTGTTGCCCTATCCTCTACCTCTTCTTCCTCTAAAGTGGTTAGGTTGCCTTTGTACATCAGGGCCAACTTCTTTATAAGCCAATGATGGTACCGTGTTCAGCGTGGCAATGGCCAAAGCCTGGCATGAAATAGGGATGATTGTTTACCCAGCTTGGGTCTATTGGTTGTTCACCAAGTGTGATACGGGTCCCCATCTTTACCTTTAAAGAGGTGGGAGCCCTAACGAGGTTTAGTTACGATGGTCAATCAGCTCTTCATTGACTATTTTACTTCTCATCATCTTCACTAGGGCATTGTATATAGTAGGGTTCTTATTTCGAACATCTCTCAGAATGGGGTGCTCATGTTGAGGCCTCCCCTTAATGCTGAAAGAGCTTCTCTATCATTAACCTACTCTCAGTAGGTCATTTCATCCGTAAACTAAGCCAGATGGCTCTTCAGAGTTACGTCTATCTGTTGCTTCATATTTGTTAGCTTTGAATAGGGGATTTTCCCTCCTTGCTTAACTGATACTGTAAGCTTAGAAGGTGCGAGTTCAATTTTCTCGATGAAACAATGAATGAATCCCAATGAGATTAGCTATCTACCAATGAAAAACGATTTAGTACTACAACTCTAAGGTCAAGAAGAAGTCATTTTAGATCAACGACCTAGTCCTGTGAAGGGTAATCCTCTCCTCTAAAGAGCCAGAGGTAAGGATCCCTACTCGGAGGGTCCATACCCTATCGAAGAAGAGCTTCGACCTTGAACATATAAGATCAAAAATTTAGATGAAAGGGCACAGCCTCGTCCCTAGAATGTGGAACATTTAAGAAGATACTATCAATAGAGACATGTGAAAATTATAATCTATGTACGATTCATTAAGTTCGATTAAAAAAACTTTATTAACCAAAAAAACTCCCATTGAAAAAAGGTCATGGGAAAAGCCCTTGCCTGTTGAATTATCTACTAGGCATGGAAACATGGGCACTTCGAAGAAGAGCTACATCCTAAAAGGAAACCACATCCATACTCACCGAAGTGGATAACACATGCCTCCCAATGACAAAAGTCGTAGAGGAAGCTTCTGCATGGATGAGCCATTCAACCCATACTAAGGAAAGATAACGTTAAACAATAAGTGAAATCCTAACGTTTGTATAAATTTTGATTCAAAGGACTCTCAATGAAGGTTAAAGTGCGTAGGAAGCTAAAACACGTTGAAAGGAAATAATATTAAATGAAATTCAAAAAATATACACAAATATAAGAAAATGATTTTCATTCATTTGAATTCTTAATTACAATGGGGCCGAAGTCATTTACATTGAAAGTAAGAAAATGAAAAGCCTACAAAGCTAAGTAGATAGAAGAGTGGGAGGAGCACAAATGAATTGAATGATGGCATTAGGGCCTACTCCTTTAGAAGTCACAATGTCCACAACCTTATCATATTCAAGCTCTATTACATAGCGGCTCTCCGTCAAAGCCTCAGGCTCTCCCTATTCTTCCTCTTCAAGAATTTACCTTGGTATAAGCAAACCTTCTCCAATATTTGGAAAAGCTCCAATATTCTTTAGTCAAATGAAAATTGGCTATATACTGTTTCATAGCATCTTTGCCAACAGATTGGACTTCTTCCTTAGCATATTCCACCTCTTCAATAAGGTCAGCAACTCGGGAATCAAGCTCCCCTACCTACTGCTTCAGTGCATTATTCTCTTTATTTGACCTATCTAAGGTTTCGACAGCCAACTTCTGGGGTGCATAAGAAGTCTCCACTCTAAATAAGCTACTTTACTCTAGTACAAGTGGACTTCTTTCTTTAAATTTTCAATCTCTGCCAATATAGAGACATGCTTCACAGACTACTCAACTTACTGCTTCTTTATGGCATTGGCCTTAGCTTTTTTGGACACTTCCTCGGCCTGGGAGGTCTTATTAAAAAAAATCCTTATTCTTCTTCTCAAGGTTTTTATAGAGGGCTTCAGCCTTTATGGCAATTACAAATGCCCTTCCCTTTTGGCTCACTATGGTAGCCAAAATGTTACCAAATCATTGGACTCGATGGTTTTCTATCTATCCGTCCAATAATTGTGGAATGTGGCAATAGCTATTTGGACTTTTGGAGACAGCATGCACAGAGCCTTAGGAGCCAGTTTATTGCTCCTATTTGACAAGAAAAGCTTCATTTGGAAAGGTGCAATATCCGAAACAATTGAGGTTGGAGGCTTCATCGAAGGTACCCTTTTCTACCCTCCATCTTTACAGCAATGGATGTTGCTATCAACTTCTTTCCTGTAGGGACTTTAGATGTAGGGGACAAATTAACTGTAGACCCCCTCCCAATGTTAGAGAATGTATACTTCTTCTTGGGAACCTTCTGCACCTTATTATTCCCTTTATCCTTAAGAAAATGTGGTCCTCATCCTCATAGTCAATAGCTTCCTTGCTGACATCCCCACTTGGTCCCTCACCTACTTAGTAACAGTGGATGAGGGCTTGAATCCCTTCTTCCTAGCCGTGGATGCTGTTGCTAGGATGGAAGCCATGTCTAGGGCTAAATACTTCATTTTTCAAAATTTTCTACAAGCACAAGTGATCAATACGAATGCTACTCAACATACAATGAAGAAAATTTCTAAGTGTTACATCTCCGGCCATCAGTCTAAACTCTTAAAAAAATCGATGAGCAACGATCAACTGTTCACATTTCTAAGATAATAGAAAAATGAATATAGATATCATCTACAACACCCAACTCTGCTTGGGTCAGATCGAAACTATCACGTGATAGAACTTGTCATCCTCACACGTCTGCCACTATCCCCTCACCCCGAACCAAGTTTTATTCTATCCTTTGATGGGGGATAGAAGGCTGATGATGAACGAAAGGTGTATATCCACGGACACAAAAAATACTAACCCTTGGAATCTCCTTTTCCTAAGACCCTAGGCTGGTAAATGGATTAAAATATGTGGAATGGCATGT
>NW_019238736.1:91281-115962 GCF_002742605.1 Olea europaea var. sylvestris | reverse complement strand
TAGCATCAATACACATGTCCTCACTTTGCAACACTTGTCTTATTATATGAATAGCTAACAATATATTATACCAAATAACCACGGCAAACAAGAAACTCAAAATTCATAATGTCAGAAGATAAACTTTTAACATCTGTTGATTCCTTATGGTCATCACATGTATTCACTAAGTTTAACACCTTAAAAATCATAAATGTAGAAGGCGATTAGAATTTTATTTAACATAGTAGAAATCAATGACTTCGTTTATTAGTATAAGTTGTACATAATAAAAATGTGAAACAATTAATTAAATGTTAAATTTATTTCAAAATCGAATTCAATTTATAAATGTGACAGCACTGAGTTCCTTGTACCACAAATAGGCGTCTCGAATCATCTTGCCTTCATCATCTGAAAGTGGAAAGGGATGAAGTGGAACGAGTTAACACCGTGCAAGCAAACGTCATGCATATGTTACATGTTTATGATATGTGTTGAACCTAAAATATGTTGCCAACGGATACCGGACCTACCCGCGCACACGCAAGCCTGGTCCAACATGTTAAAACTCGTGGACGGTCTAGAACTGGCACATTTGCAAAACGATTATACAATAATTACCAATTGATGTTTGTAGAATATGTATGTGAACTCGTATGTATTTTAAGAGAGTAAAATATGTAATCTTTGTTCTTGTATTGAATTTTGCATTAGTCTTTGTATGAGGTTCATGTGGGAGTATTTATACTATTATAAGTTAGATTATGGCCCTCGGTTGGGAGTACATGTGACCTCAACTTGTTGATTTACATATCAAATTCTAGGCATCAAATTTGACTATCTAACCTACTATACATTTATTAATTGGCAGAGTCGTCGCTATATTTGACAAGACAAGACACTTGCACCTCATGATGGGTGTCCCATCAATTATTCAAAGAGGATCTTTGTGTAAGACCAGATCTCTGAAGAGGAGTGACGCCAAAAGTGTTCTGGAGTTCAGCCTCGGCATTATGGGCCTCGGTATTGATCACCTTGGCGGTGATGTTGCCTCGACCAGTGCACTTCGATCTTCCAACATTTGGGCCATGTCATGGGTGTTGCTTCTGGATGTTGGATGATCTCTGTTGGCCTAGGGGCCTTGGCTGAAATGCCACGTGGCTCGACATGGTGGGGCATGGGCCCAGTGGGTCGGCCAAATGTGTCAACACGTAACAATATGCATATGATTTTTTTAAAATAAAAAAATAGAAAAATATTTCTCAATATCTAATCCGTTTTTATTTCATTTATTTAAAATCCTTAACATTAACATATGAGTTCACTTAGTGTATCCCATAACCAATCAAAATGTAATAGACAATTATTATTTGGAATTCGATCCATCCTACTGGTAGTTCCACAAAGCGATTAATATTAGCAAGATCATTGAACATTAGTAGGATATGCAGGTCCCCTATGCCCCATTTCACACACACACCTTTCATGCCATAAACATACACTTCTTAACAAAATATTCGGAATACATATCTCTTTAAAATATTATTTGACTCATTGACATTTGAAAGCCTTTTACTTATTGAAATTTCATGTACACTTATGGATGCATTTACATGTATAGATATATCATGAGAAACATTGGTGACATAAAAGTAAAACTCAAATATCATGTTCACATGAGAACAATTTAAGTAACACATTTATACATTTAACCATGCGATGTACGCATGAAAATAAGAGAAGATTTACTTACATTGAGTCCTAGCAATTCACTTTTTGAATGTTAAGCAGAGATGCTCCTAACCACCAATAAAGTCAACGTGTCCAAATTCCTAATTGATTATCATTCATTGAGAAAATTCGATAAATTCAATCCTTAAATGTAAACTCATGATATTATTCTGTACAATTAATTTCAGTTATTATTACTGTTATTATAAAATCCTATATGTAAATAAAAGTGTTAACGTTCATAAAACAAAAGTGGAATTCAGAATAAAAAGACACAACGAATCAATAACTATGATAATAAAAAATTTCAAAATTTAAAATAATTTATAAATGTAATATATTCACATGTAATAACACAAATTCACATTTAATTACAAACACAATTCCACATGTGTGTGTTTGTATATATATATATATATACACAACACACCTTAATAGTATCCAGAACCCAACGAGAGAGTGAGGCCGTGCATGCTGGCTCCGTCTGAAGTTATAGCTACAGTCGGAAGCCGCCAGCCAGAGAGGAGGAAGAAAAACTCGTACCTAGGGCAAGGCAACTGGAAAAAGAAGATAACCTTTTTTTTTTTTTTTTTTTTTTAAATTTTTTTTTTTTAAAAAATTAAAAATAGAAAAAAAAAAAAAACCTTTTTTTTTTTTTTTTTTTTTTTTAAATCTTGGGCCTTTTTTGGGTATCTCATTTTGCCTCAAAAAAAAAAAATAATAATAATAATAATAATTAAGCCCAAACCCAATTGAGTTCAATTGAAATTAATTACCAAATGGTCCAAATCCATTACCCACATTACCAATTTGGCATTCCAATATCCAAATCAATTCACACCCTTTGGGCTTCCTACGTCCTGCTACCCTGGGAACTCAGCCACCTACTGTTGCTGTTGGCTAGTCACCGCCGATGTTGACCTCTCCGATCTCGGATTGTGAGCCCCTCATGTCACTCTTTTTTTTTCGTTTTTGTTAGAATAATTCATTTGTTGATTTATCATTTATGAGTAACTTTTTTTTTTTTTTTTTTTTTTTTTTTTTTTTTTTTTTTTTTTTTTTTTTTTTGTTTTTTTTTTTTTTTTTTGTTTTTTCATTTTTGAGTAATTTTTTTTTTTTTTTTTTTTTTTTATATTTGAGTTATGAGTCTTATGGCTGTGATTTGTTCATTTAATTCATTTGTAGATTTGTGCCTAATGACGTATGATTTGTGTTTGATGGCAATTTTTCTGTCTCTCTTATATTAACCCGGTGGTTTTAACATAGATGATGAACTTGGTACAAACAGTGGGAGCAGAAATGATTATAAGTGTGAAAATGCAAGTTGCAACAGGACCTTTCCCGGTGTCTTCTTGGTCTCCGTTCCATCTTAACAACAAAATAGTATGCTGTGCTTCTTTAATCTCATTATGTTTTATGTTCATGTTCACGACTCATTATTCTTAACGGTGGCGGATCTAGACCATGGCCGCCCCTGCTGGATTCGCCGAAGAGATTTTTTTTCTTGCTAATAATAGATAGAATTTTTAGATTATATATTTGATAATTCATATTAACAACAAACATCTCTGGTAGCTTAGCTGATTAGCCCTTCCACTATTAAATTGAAGGTCCTATGTTCAAAACTTTTCAAGTGCAATATTTTTATAATTTTCGTATTTCAACAATTTTTACCAAAACAAATGTAAAGAAGGTGATTCAAACCTACTACATTCCTTAAATATATTGACCACTTTACCATCACGACACTTGTTGATTTTTAGCACATAATGTAACAACATAATATATGATCAATTTTACTGGTTTAATGAAAGTAGAAACATTTTAATGGTGCTTTATCCCTCTTCTTGATTTTCTTTTTCTTTTCTTTTCTTTCCTTTTTTTCCCCTCTAATCAATTGATTTGAGAGTTTGGTCAATTAATAATGGATAAATTTGTAAGATGTAGAGATGGGTTGTTGTTTTCATGTGGAAGCCCAGCCCAAATTAAATGATTTGGCCCATACCCGGTCCAAATGAAGGAAGAATCTTGAAGCTTAAATTGGATTTGATAAAACGTGTTTTCAATTTTAAAATAACAACTTATACTAGTTTTTGACACCTGGCAAAATGAAGACCGTTGGATCAAAAATGGGGCATCTCTCTTATAAAAGGAAACTCTAGGGTTTGAGGGCTTTCTCTCGCTCTCTCTCTCGCGCAGCTTCTATACTTTTCATATTATTCTCTTTGTAAATGTGATTCTCTCTTGGATCTTTGTGATCTTTGTGTAGTTTTCTGTAAAGAGATTGAATCTTTATGAACTCTTGTTTGAGTTCAATTCGGTGTTGAGGGTTTTGGATAGTTGCTGTGGTTGGAACTGTGTGTTTCGTTTGTAATCGAAGTTTGTGGTATTTGGCCGGTGATTTTAGTGGATTTGAGCCTATTCCTTATGGATGCTCATCGGGGACTAGGCGATTTGTTAAATCGCTGAACCTCGAGGTTTCGGCCAAAAAATCTTGTGTTCTCTTTACTGTTTTTCAGATCTGTATCTATACTTGATTTTTGCCTAGAATATTTTTCGGTCTTCATACTTTCCTGAACCTACAATGGTATCAGAGCTAGAGAATTTTATTTTTTTTTGTTTCCCTAGTAAGGGAACTGAAAGTTGAGTCACCGACTGGAAAGAGAAACGGCAGATCACTACGATCTGCCAACATATTTTATTATTATTTCTAAATTTTTAAAAAAAAAAAACTAATGTAACTTAGGCACTGTTTAGTGTGCTGTATGAATCTTGAGCTAGTGTTGAATCTTTCTTTAAAGGAAAGCGAATGTTACTGAGTTAAATTCCTTTACAAATAACAGTGTCGAATCTGTTTTGATAGAAACTGAAGTTTCTTGATTATCTTTTACCTTGGTCCGCTGATTCTTGTTCGTGTATGGTTCTAAAATCCTTATTGAAATTCCTTCGTGATCATACTGCTCACTGCAGTGTTTTTGGTAATGAGATAAATAGAAGTGCTCTATAAATACCCACTGATTATTGCAGTGATTGTTCTTTGCCTGTCTGTGGTGGCACCTGCAGTAGTCAATAGACTGCTCTTGTATAAGAGTCAAACGTTTTTTGGTATCTTATGTACCTGCAGTTTATGTGAGATAATTTTTTTTAAACAAAAAAAAAGTGTTTTTAAAAACATAAGGTCTCTTTGAACCTCCCCTACCTCTACCTCTGTCTAGGGTTCCCTAAGAGAATCCTAGAAATTTTGGGGACTAGGGTTTCGGTTCAAGAAACCTTTAATCTTCAAGAATACTTTATTAGATATCTCACTATGAGTTGATAATAAAATCAAAATCATATTTTTTTTAATTGATACATTGTTGTACATTCTATGTGAACTGTACTAATACACAATTTGATACTCTCAGGTGCTAACCTGCCAAAGTATGATTGCCTCAAAGATACACACATTGTATTTATTGTTGTATTTACTGTCTTGATAACTTACTGTGTGTAAGTTCTGTGATTAAAATTTGACTGCATGCTTAGTTTTATGCATAATTAAATGTGTTTAATTTTTGGTTGATATACTGCTGTACATATCACACTTAAGCACAATTATATATATACTGTTGACTGAATAATCACTGAGATATATCTACTTTATCATAATTTGTGAAAAATAACATACTCCTACATAATATGAACTCTAAGGTAGATGTCCAAATGTGGGATGGCAAAGGAGACTTTAGTCTCTGGCGTCAGAAAATTAAAGCACTGTTGTTACAGTTAAAATGTGCTAAGCCTATTGATGAATCTTGGCCAGAGACCTTATCTGAAGCTAGGAAAACTGAGCAAGATGAATTAGCCTGGAGCACTTTGTACCTACACCTGTCTGATATTGTAATTAGGAAAGTAGGAGAAACTAAAACTGCTGAAGAATTATGGACTGCCTTAGAAAAACACTACCTTACAAAGACTGTGCCAAATAAATGTTTCCTTTGGAGATAGTTTTTCAGTTTTAAGTTTAATCCTAACCTTGATACTGGAGATAATATGGATAGGTTTAATAGGATCACACAGGACTTAGCAAACTGTGATGAGAAAATTTCTGATGAACAGAAGGTAGTTGGCCTACTTAATGCTCTAGGAGATAAACATAAAGATATTAGAAATGCTCTAGAGTATGGTAGGAGTGATCTCACTGTTGAAATAATTTATAGTTCTCTTATGAATAAAGAACTTGAATTAAAATCTGAACACAAAGAAGTGTACCATGTTGAGGGTATGTCATCAAATCAAAAAACATATCCTAAAGGAGTAAGTAACTTCAGTCATTCTAATTTTAACAAGAATAAAATTTTTAACAAAAGACAGTGGAATAACATCAAAGGAAAAGGCAAGAAACCAATCAAAGGAAAACAAAACGGCAACAATAATAGAAAATGCTTTTATTGTGGAAAGACATGCCATTTTATTAAAGACTGTTTTAAAAGGGCAAATGACCAAAAGAATGGGTCTAATACTGAAAATGCTTCTTTAGCTGTTGCTGCTAATTATAAAGAAGCAGGAGCTAATATTGGAGTGGCCTATGCATCTATATCTGAGAATACTGATCGGGACTAGGTCCTGGACTCAGGGTGTTCCTTTCATATGACACCCAATATTAATTGCATCTCAGACTTTTGTAGTCTGGATGGAGGATTTGTAAAACTTGGGAACGATGAGTCATGCCAAGTTAAGGGAATTGGAAATGTGCTGTTGAAATTTAAAAATGGTCATCATATATTATTAAAACATACAAGATATGTACCAGCACTTAAAAGAAATCTCATATCCCTAGGAGTTCTTGATGATGAAAATTATCAAATTGGTATTAAAAATGGTTTTACAAATATAATGAGAAATCAAGAACACATTATCAGTTCTCCTAAGCTTAATGGAATCTATGTAATAGGTGCTAAAACCATTTCACCAAAAAGTTCTGTAAACTCTGTCACACAACCCGATAAATCAGCACTGTGGCATAAAAGACTTGGCCACTTAAGTGAAAAAGGTTTAAAAACATTATCATATCAAGGGGCATTTGGAAAAGACAGTGTTCAGAAATTGACCTTTTGTGAACACTGCATCTTGGGAAAACATGTAAGACTGCCTTTTAAGGCAGGACTGCACAAATCCCAAGATGTCCTTGAATACATACATTCTGATTTATGGGGACCATCACCTATTTCTACTGTATCTGGTTACAGATATTATCTTCTTACAACCAATGATTACTCAAGAAAGACATGGATTTTCTTACTAAAATCTAAATCTGATACTTTTGCAATTTTCAAAGAATGGAGTGTTCTAATTGAAAATCAGACTGGTAAGAAGATAAAAATTTTAAGAATTGATAATGAACTTGAATTCTGCAATACAGAATTTGACCAATATTGCAGTAAACAAGGGATAATGAGACATAAAACTGTGAGCTACACTCCACAACAGAATGGAGTTGCTGAGAGGCTTAATAGGACAATTCTTAAAAAGAGCCTAATCAGTTCTGGCCTTCCAAAAATTTTCTGGGGTGAAACTGTAAAAACAACATGTTATCTTATAAATAGATGCCCCTCCAACTCTCTAAATAATAGAATTCCCCAACAAATCAGGTCTGGTTCAATGCCAGATTACTCTCATCTAAGAACTTTTGGATGTGCAGCTTATGCACATCATACTGAGACAAAATTGGACCCTAGATCATTGAAGGGTGTGTTCTTAGGATATGGAAAAGGGATTAAAGGCTATAGATTGTGGTTAAGAGATGTGAGGGGTTATAAGGTGATAAAAAGCAAATCGGTTATCTTTAATGAAGATGATTTCCCTTGTCTTAGTGACAAATCCAGAGAGAAATTGGGAAAGGATGACTTCATTATCACAGAAATTAATTTTGATAGCCACAATACTGATGACCAGGCTCAGCTTGAGGTGGAGCCACATCAAGTAGTACCCCAAAATAATTCTGATGCTGAAATAATTGCAGATGAACAGCATCTGGGGCCTGCACATGATCTGCAAGGCTACCAACTTGCTAGGGACAGAGAAAGGAGGGAAATAAGACCTCCAACAGGTATCAACATGCTGATTTCGCATCAGATCAAACTGAATCAGATCAGTTTGACCTAGAACCAACCTCTTATGAAGAGGCTATATCTTCCAAAGAATCCCCTAAGTGGATTGCTGCGATGGAAGATGAAATGAACTCACTCTTTAAGAATGAAACCTGGACTTTAGTTGAAAAATCCAAAGATTGTAAGTTGATTGACTGTAAATGGGTTTATAAGATTAAAGAGGGTGAGACAAAGGTTAGTGATAAGAGGTTTACGGCAAGACTTGTAGCCAAAAGCTTTAATCAAAGGGAAAGGATAGATTACAATGAAATTTTTTCACCGGTTGTTAAATATACATCCATTAGAGTCCTACTTGCTATAGTGACACAATTTGACTTGGAGTTAGAACAACTCGATGTGAAAATTGCCTTCTTGTATGGTTCTTTAGATGAAACCATACATATGACTCAACCAAGAGGGTTTGAAGTGTTAGGAAAGGGAAACTTAGTGTGTCTCTTAAAGAAATCCTTATATGGCCTGAAACAGGCCCCTAGGCAGTGGTATAAAAGATTTGATTCTTTTATACAAGGCTTGAACTTTAGAAAATCAGAATATGATCCTTGTTTCTATTACAAGAAAGAAGGGGAATCTGATTTTTTCTATCTGCTTTTGTATGTTGATGATATGCTCCTTGCTGGTCACAATTCTGTTACACTTAACTCAATTAAAGAAAATCATATTAGCATTTTATTAATATATATTGCCTATTTAATTGAAAAATAAATTAGGGCTTTTGGTAGATTATGAAAGGATTTTTCATCCACAATGAAAATTCGTACCTAATTCTAGTTCTAGTGGTGTATCTAATTCTTCTAGTTCTAATCCGTACGATTTTTTTGAATATTATTTAATTAAATATTAATAAACAACCTCGCTAACATGGATGTTGGCCGTCGATAGTAAGCTTTCATTGCTCGCGGTCCACTCTAACTGAACTCGACACCTAGATTCTCCTCTGATCCTACCTCCCGACTTATATTATGACATAATCCACATACATAATTGCAAAGATGTAGGATGTGTTGAGTCATAAATAGTCTGCCATAGTGCCATATCGGATATATAATTGCTAATGTTAAATACCTTGTTTTTCTATTGCACTTAGTAGAAGCGGTGAAATATTTTTTTGCTTGGTTTAATGAATATTTTTGTTAGAAGAATGGAGTGATCAGGACATTGTGCAAAATTTTAGTAGAATTTCCCATTTTTGGCATCACTCCATGTTTGAATCGTTAAATCGATATTATTTTGATGTTTAATATCCATGTCTAGTAGGACTCAATTTTATGTTGTCAAAATTTGTAAAAACATTTTTGGAGCATTTTACGATCTAGTCGACATATTATTAAAATAGTTTATTTTTGGTTACCAACTACAATCACGTTTTATTGTCCAAATATTATATTTTTTTATTAAATTACACAAAAAGCACTTATTGAAAAGAGAAAAAACGTCTAAGTTCAATACAAAAACAAGAGTTAAAATCACATAATAAAATCAATCTATTATGTAATTTAATCATATTAAACTTAAGTTAATAGACACGTTGATCGTTTAGGGCATTTAGAACACATTCCATTGCAAAAACAATATAATTAGCCAAGACGAAGATGCTTATATTAATTAAGAAATAAATTGGACATTAATAATAATTTATATAGACATGATAAATACGAAAAACAAGCAATGACATTACAAAATCCTACACCCTTAAAATATATTTCATTCTCAAAACTAAAATATACCAAACAAATGCAAGTACTTGGCATGTATCTCATACAAGTCCATTTTTTTTTTTTTTTTTGCTTATCCAAAGCAAAACGCTTAGTTTTATATAAAAAATTCTTGACTTTCTTACAAAAATTGAATTTTTTTAATAATTATTTTTACACAGCATAGAAAGCATATATAAATTATATTTCCTTATTCATGCAATTAATTTTTAATTTTTATTTTTATATAACGCATGTTTCATAATTTCAAATTGAGTTCAACTGTATCATATTCAAAATTCATACTAGTTCACATGATAATTCAAAAAATATAATTTACATTTTGACTTGTCACATAGCACTTATAAATCTTAGGTCAAAATAAACTCATGTCAATAATATTTAAGCCCTAATAAGAAAATAATAAGTTCGAAAGATCTTTCAAATTAATAAAAATGTTATTCTGGAACAATTTAGAATTGAATATGGCTTACTAACAAAAGCACATAAATATTTATTATAAGAAATTGGAGTAGATAAATTTTACGTGTGTGTACGAGTGCGCAAGAAATTTTCAGTTGAGACAGTATTCTCTATTGAAAATAAAATATTAATATTTCCAAAAATACACATGCATAATTTAACAAAAAATTATTATTCTAACCATTAATAATAAAAATAATTACTTCAAATTATATCTTTAAAATTGACAAACTTTTATCATTATTGCTTTTAATATTATTTTAAGCATAGAACTATAAGTATGCGGTAAATACAAAGTTAATTGTAATTAAATTCTTAATTTAAGAATAAATCACAATGATAACATTAATGACAATCGAATTGAATTTAAGATATAACAATCTTGTATCACATTTAGATGCAGTGTTAGGCTATATTAGGATCAATCATTGACACATTTCAAACTCTAAATAACAGAAAAATCATTTCCATACTAAAGTGAATTGTTGGAAAAATAAAGAAGTGATCAAGAGATACTGAATGGATGAAAATGGAAGAATAATACCAAGGTTCATTCAAAGATAGAAATATTAAAAGAAAATAATCGAGCCCTTTTATTTATTTATCTTTCACTACAAAAACTATGTGAACATATAAGAACGTAAAGGAGATTAAAAGACCCCAACATTAACATAGGTAGAAGTTCTAAAAATTTTAATCAATTGTGTTAAAATTAAGAATTATACTAGTAATATATTATTTGTGTACAACTTTGATGTCATTTGAATAGATGACAAAATCAAGGTTATTAATTGTTTTAATTATTAGAGAAATCAACGGTAAAATTGCATGTCACATGGTAGAATGTAAAGTAGAATGTCAACTAGAATATATATGTAGCAAAACTGTAAAATTAATGCAATTAATATTAAGACTATATTTTGGCCCTTAATTTTTTGAAAACTTAATATAACATGTAAATCAAAAAAATTTCCTTATTTTATAACCACACTTTATCCAAAATCACTATTCCAAAACTCATTTTTCCTCAAATTTTCATTAAAATGGAGCCCAAACAAGGGCTAAGTCAAAAATTAAAGGATATTTTCAACTTTCAAGCACTAATCTAGGCAAATTGATCATGATTATCGAAGACAATATGGCACATACATCTTCCCTTTTTTTGTGCTAATAAACATGTAAAGTTTTAGGGGTCAAAGAATTCAAAAGTTGTAGCATTAATTTAGGAAAATGGCTCATCATTCTCAAAATTATTTAAGATAAAATTAATATGCATTATTTTCTGTCATTTAACCTATAATTATTAGTTAACTTCTATAGTAATTAGAACCACGAAATAATTAAGTTTTGTCAATTAATTAAATTATAAAAAAAACGTACGCATGCACAAATCAATATTCAATAAATAAAAACAATTACTTAAGATCATTTTGAAAATTGACAAGCTAAATTATCATTTATTTTACATAGAATAATATAAACACATAAAACCTTAGTTAATTCTCATTAGATAAAAATTAATAAACAAATTGTAAATTAATCATATATTTAGATTCATATATGGCATGCATGCATCACAGTACAATAAATAATTAATTGAACTATTGACATCGCCGAAGCATCATGGGACCATTCACTGATCAATATTAGATTATAAAAAATAAAAAATATATTGGTATAAAAATTATGAACTTAAATATTTATAGGACATGTTTTAAGGACTTATGAATCACATTAATTATATGAAATTATAGGTTGCGTAGTGTTATAATTTTCTATAAAGTGGTAAACTAAGAATATTATCTAGAAATGCATCTTAATATTATTGAATTGGTTAAATACAGTTCAGTGGAGAGATTTGTCCTTGGTAACAAAAATTAATTTAACAATTAGAGAGTATAATAATATGAATAGAAAGCTTCAGCTTTATTTTCCACAAAGCGAAAAACATTGGGTACAATTAGAGTTCAAATTCTACTTCCTTCCTATAACAATTAATTATCATGTCACATCGATAGCACATTCATCTCTAATATGATATCAAAGACATGGATATCTATTATTACAAGAATATCTCAACAAATCTTTGTCGCCTATCTCTATAAAGAAATAACTATACATCTAATTCGAGTTTAATTATGACTTCAAAGGAGTTGACAACTTAAAAGTGCCTCCATGTATAAGTGGTTTCACTAATTTCTTGATAAATGTATCGACTAATAAATGCATACATGCTATATTGTCATATGGTCCATAGCCCTAGTGATGTTGTTCAATCATGAGTTAGAATATCAATTGTCTCATCTACTTCTCCTTTCACTTAATCAAAGGCATCTTTGTCATAATCTTGTACAATATTAGTAAAATTATATTGCTACTACAACAATTAGGCATCAAGGATAGAGTAGCGATACGAAAATCTAATTCAACCTTACCAAATGATTGCAAGAACCCTTGTAACAAAAACAAAGTGTGATACCATCTTTTAAATGCATATTTAGAGTCTGTAGGATCGATTTTAAAACCTTGGGCTCGATATCAAACTATAACACCCTCCAAATCTAGTTACATAGATTTGAAAGTATTATTTTTTAATTATCTTAAAAATCATAAATGTGGAAGGCAAACAAAATTTTCTATAAAATAATAAATATCAATGACCTCATTTATGAAAACAAGTTGTACTTAGTAAAATGTAAACAACTAAATTAAATATTTAATTTATTTTGAAATTGAATTCAATATATAAATGTGATAGTACCGAGATTGTCGTACCACAAAGAGTCATCACAAATCATCTTGTCCATATCATTTGAAAATGGGAAGGAATAGCGTGGAATGAGCTAACACTAGTAAGCAAATCTCACGCATATGATGCATATTTATAATATGCATATGAATTACTTTAAAATTAAAAATATATATATTTCTCAATATGTAATCCCCTTTTCTTTCATTTCTCAGTAACATCGTGAGGTCACTTGGTGTATCACCTAACTACTCAAAATGCAGTAGGCAATTATTATTTAAGTCTCAATTCGTCCTATCGATAGTAATGCAAAGCATTTAATATTAACATTATTATTGAACATTGATCTGGTGCGGCAGTCCCCCGCATCCGATTTCTTGCTATTACCTTTCATGGCGTAGACATGAACCTCTTAACAAAACATTCGGTATAAAGATCTGGTGCGGCAGTCCCCCGCGTCCCATTTCTTGCTATTACCTTTCATGGCATAGACATGCACCTCTTAACAAAACATTCGGCATAAATATCTTTTAAAAATATTGTTTGACTCATTGATATTCAAAAACTTTTATTGCTTAAAAATTCATAAATGCTTATGGATGCATTGGCATGTATAAGTATGTCATGAGAAGCATTAATGACATAAGAGTAATAATAAGATATTATGTTCATCTAAGGACAATTTAAGTAACATGTTCATACATTTGACCATGTGATGTACTTATGAAAATAAGAGAAGATTTACTTACCTTGAGTCCTAGCAATTTTACTTTTGAAATGTTATGTGGAAATATTCTTAGCCACCAATGAGGTCAACGTGCTCAAATTCCAAATTCATTATCAGTTATTGAGAAAATTTGTTAAATTCACTCCTTAAATGTGATCTCTTAATATTATTCTATAAAATTAATTCCAGTTATGGAATAGAAGTCGAATTCACAAGAAAAAGGTACAACCAATCAATAAGTTGAATCCTGGTGGGGGCTCTACAAATTCCATTGCCACCTCTTAAGGAGAGATCTCGTGTTCGAATCCTGGTACCAATTGAATCAGTTGAGTAACTTGTCCAATTGGTACCAAGAATTAACTCAAGTCTCTGTTAAAGGGGTGTCATGTGTTCGAATCTTTGAGACGCGATAAAAATTCATGAGGGACAAGATGTACTCAAGCTCTCCGAGAGAACAATATGTAAGTTAACGGGTTGTGACAGAAGCTGTGTCATTACAAAAATGTTCATTTTTATAACAACCCAACCTCTAGTCCAAATCATTTACTTATGTATCGTCCGTTCTGGAATAGCCAAGCTCATCTTGTCCCTTACGAATTTCTATTACTTTCCTAAAATTCGAACTCATAACCTCTCCTTAAGAGAGACTTAAGTTGAAAACTTATACCAATTGCCAGTATTCAACTTAAGTCTCTTTTAAGGAGAAGTCATATGTTCGAATCTTGGAAACATGATAGAAATTCATGAGGGGTAGGATGGGCTAAGCTCTACCAGCATGGAGTCCAGGTCATTACACCACCTATAAAGATATGGATCTTTCCAAAAAGTAATTCAATTCTGAAATAAAAAAATAAAATAGTCTCTTCTTCTCCCGGTATGAACTTCCCGGAGGTACAATATTATTTTCTGTCTTTGTAATTATCTTACTAAATTTTTAGTTCCTTTTTTTCCCGAATTTCTAAGTCAAATTCTTGTAAGAGTAATACCCATTTCATAAGCCTAGGGTTGGCTTCTTCCTTTGATAGTAGGTGTTTAAGAGCTACATGATCTATGTAAACTATGACTTTCGAACCAATAAGATAAAATCCAAAATTTTCACACACAAACACTGCTACTATTAACTCATTTTGTATAGTGATGTAAACGATTTGAGCATCTGTAAAGGTCCAGGTTGCATAATAAATCACATGGCGTACCTTAACTCATCTTTGACCTAATACTGTTCCCACTATAAAGTCACTTGCATCACACATTAGTTCAAAGGTAGATCTCAACTTGGTGCTACAATGATAGGTGCAGTCACCAGCTTTTCCCTTAAGCTTATTGAATGCTATCATACACTCCTTAGTAAATTGAAATGGGAAATCCTTCTAAAGTAGATTACGTAAAGGTTTAGCAATTTTTGAGAAATCTTTAATAAACTTTTATAGAATCCTACATGACCTAAGAAGCTAGTGATCCCCTTTACTGAAGTAGATGGTGTCTGTTTCTCAATTACTTAAATTTTTGCCTTCTCAACCTCAATACCCTTATTGATATGTGATGACCTAATATGATCCCTTCTTGAACCAGGAAGTAGACTTCTCTCAATTTAGCACAAGATTGCTTTCTTCACACCTTTGTAGAACTAACTAGATTCTAAAGACACATATCAAATGAAGACCCAAATACTGAGAAGTCATTTATAAATACCTAAATGAATATTTCCACAACATCTGATAAGATTTTCATCATACACCTCTAAAATGTGGTAGTGCATTACATAAGTCAAAAGACATCCTCTGAAATGCAAAATTTACATAGGGACATATGAATGTTGTATTTTCCTAATTTTTAGGAGCAATTAGTGTATAGCTGTATCCTGAACATCTATTCAAAATGCAATATTGATCATGCTAGTCTTTCCAGCATCCGATCGATAAATGGCAGGGGATGCGATCTTTTTTTATGGCAATATTTTGCTTCCTATAATCGATACAGAACCTCCATCATGTTATTGTTATGGTCAGAATGAGCTCGTTATTATACCCTTTTTATAATGTATGCTAGAACTATGCAAATCTCCCTAACCGAACCAACCGAATCGAACCCAACGATTCTTCTCAAGTTAAATACCCGAATGGGTATCTGAATTAAGAACCGATGGGTACGGTTCGGTTCTCGGTTCTAGACTAAGAACTAAATATTCCTAATTTTTTTATATTAAATAAATCAAATTATTTTTATTTTTTCTAAACAAGTTAACAAATTAGGTAATTAATTGATACTTTATCTCCTAAACCCTAGCCTAGCTAGCTTGACCTAACCCAACCAATTTCTAAATCCAATTTTTTGGCCCGATTATTTGTTTCATTTCTAATTTTTTAATTTCTAATTTTTTAATTTTTAGCCTAAGTGCAATTTTTTTGTTTTTATTCTTCTGTTTTTTAGCCTAACATCCAAGTGATCCAATCCACTAATGACTAACCCTAAATCAATTACACACATTATCACCTACACATAACACATCTGACATTCCAAAACTCAAATAGATGTATAGAACCTCCGACTTCGAGTCCGAAGCTATGACCTCCGGGCTCCGATGGCGACCTTCGACCGTTGATCATTTGAATAAGGTAGTGTATAAGCTTCCCTATATGTGATTGGTAAATTAATCTTGTTGGACAACTTGTTATATACATGTTAAATTGGATTACGTTAATTTATAAAAATACGATTGAATGTGTTATTAGTTGTATTTATATAGTGTTGTTATAAATGTTAAAAAATTTAATTATAGTACAGAACCGAACGGAATCGAACCCAAACGGTTCCATAATTATATTTGGACCCGACGGTTCTATTTACTAAATACCCGAAATTTTTGGTTCGGTTCGGTTCGGTTCGGTTCGGTTCTGTTCTCTTTAAAATCGAACCGAACAGAACCGACCCGCGCCCAGGCCTACTATATGCACTGGACTTGCCATTTGGTGTTCAAAATAGAATATATGATGTCTACATCCAATAATTTAGGTACTTTGGCCTAAACAGACTCCTTCATGTTTGAATTCAAGCTTCTCTAATATTCAACTGAAGGTTTGAAATCATCTTTGATAAGAATCTTATAAATACCTATTGATGGATTGATATCCCCTGAAATCAACAATGGACCAAAAAACTCTAGTAATTTCCATTCCTCATTCTCTGTTATGGAGTTTGCAATGATTATTGACAATATAGAAGCTTATCTCAAATAGGCAATCTTGAAATGTGCCGTAGAGTTTTCAACTCAAAAACAGTAGATGCTGAATAGATGGTAACAATTTAGTGAGACCACTACCAAGTTCTTCAAAGTAGTATCTCTTTGTGTATGTAATTGGTGGTGATACTTCCAAACAGTTGACATACTAATCAATTTTTGTGTTCTCTATTGTTTTGAACTCAAAATAGACTTGGCATGTTTCCAGTGATTTTTTAAGATATTCGTGTACAACTGATTCTAATACCAGTTTGTCAAAATTATCCATCTAATAGCAAGAGCTTGCTTCAGATAGATATTTTATCGCTTTTAAGACATTGAAATTGAATTTTTCATTGTCCAGTCTATGAACTAACAGCCTTTTATATACATCAATCAAAGCTCTTCCCATACAAGGAATGGTAAGATTTGAATACAATATAATTAAATCTATAAGGTAAATAAACTTATCCACCTTTACTAAGACATCTTTAATAATCCCCTTGGATGCTTTGGCGAACGATCAGTCAATTGTAGTAACATTGTGGTTGTTTTGGCATCTACTAGTCCCAATTTCATGTACAAAGACGATGGCATAAAATTGACACTTGCATCAAGATCACATAAAGCGTGCTAAAAATAATTGTCTCCTATTGTACAAAGTATAGTAAAACTCCCTGGATCCTTGAACTTAGGGACAATTTATTTTGCAAAATTACACTTATAACCCTCAGTTAGCATCATAGTTTCATGTTCTTCCAGCTTCCTCATGTTAATGAGAATTTTCTTCATGAATTTTTGCATTACTAGGAATTTGTGCCAAGGTATCTATGAATGGAATGTTGATGTACTGCTTTTCAAGCACCTTAAGGAGTTTTGAATACTGTTTGTCCAGTTTATGTTTATGCAATCTCTATAGGAATAGAGGATAAGGTATATATTCTCTGAAAGGAGCTGCCACCTTAGCTTGTGGATTATCTGATTTCTCTTTCAAATTTTTCTCAATTGATTTTTTTGATAGCTCGACTTGTTTCTCATCAATAGTTGGTGCTTTGCTTGTTTTTGTATACTGTCTTCTGACTGTAATTTTAGGCAACTAATTCTTACACCTATTCCTTTACATTAGTTTCTATATTGTTATATGGGGCACCTTATTGTCTTCAGAGATAGCATGGGCCAACTAACTTGTGTCTTTTTTACAGCTTAGTTTTATTGGGCTCAAAATACTTTTGGGATTCTTTAACTGTTGGTCCAGTTATTAAACTTTTTTAGGCATCTTGTCTTATTTCTTTTTGGGCCAAATTTGGGCTTGCTAATTTTAAGTTTAATTTTTAGTATTATCTGTGATATTGAGTTGCGAGCATCATATTGACTAACAATTCTGATTCTTTTAGTGCACACTTCACGAGTAAAGGTTACTCTAGTTGGTAATTTCAATTTCAATTATTTGTTATGGGAAAAGAGTTATGGGATTAAATTGACAGAAGTGACACAGCTCCCACTGAGGACTCGAAATTGGTTCAATGAACATTGAAAGATGGTACAATCATGACATGGATTTTAGGATTTGTTGATCTTATGATTGTTCTAAATCTAAATCCATAAAAGACTAATGAAGGTATATGGGCAAATTAAAAGAATGTTTACAATCAGGACCACACAGCTAGAAGCTTTCATTTGGAATATGAGATTGAAAATTACACTTAAGTTTATCTCTCCATTTAGGATTATTTTTCCAGGGTTCAGAACTTTTGGGGGTGAATTTGCTGACATTATTTATGTTAAGCTACTAGCTAAAATCTCTTACAGCTATTCAAGTAATTGATGAACTGAGATCAAGTCCTAGGAAATATATGAAGGAGCAAAATTTGGACTTGTGTTTCCTCTGCATTTTTCCTTTCCTATTTGTATTTCTTTGGTTTGTACTATGTAAACAATAAGAAGGAAGCACAAACGCTTAGGAATTCCTAATTCTATTTTTTATCTCGTTTAACAAACTCTGATTAGTTGGTTAATAAAGATTAGTTTTTTTCTTGTATGTGTGTGTGTGTGTATGTATATATATATATATATATATATATATATCAACATGTAAATTAGGTAAGAGTGAGTCTCTTTCTTTTCCTACTAATGGTAGTCAAATTAAAAATTGTTTTAATTCAATTTATAGCAAATTGTGGGGGTGTCACACCTATTATATCTTGTGCGCATTGTAAATATTGTCATATTTATTGATGATTATAGTATGTATACCTAGATTTATTTCCTTCGTTCTAAATCTAAGGTTTTTTTCATTTTATTTTTCAACAATTTGTGACCTATATTGAAACTCAACTCTCTTCAAGCATCAAAGTTTTAATATCAACCAACTGTCCCACTGAATTTCATAACTTTCTTCAACAAAAAGGAATTGTTTCCCAACGTTCTTGTTCTAATACACCTCAACAAAATGGGATTGTGGAATGTAAGAATCGTCACCTATTGAATGTTGTTTGAAATTATTACTTGAGTCTTTCATTTTTTCTAAATTTTGGACCAAAATCTTATCCACTGCAGTTTATTTAATAAATAGATTGCCCTCATGTATCTTGAATTTTGACACTTCCTATTATCAACTTTATAGTTAGCATCCTACCTCATGAGCACCACAAACTTTTTGCTCAATCTATTAAATGTGCTTTTATGGATTTTAGTATATTGCACAAAGGTTATGTTCATTATGACCCATGCTCAACATGTAGTTCTCATTAGGTTGTTTTCTTTTAGAATCAATCTTTCTTTTCTGGGTAATTAGCACAAAACGTCCTTATCTTTCGATATTTTTGTGGAAAACGTCCATACCTTTCTTTTTTGGCAGATCACACCCTCACCTTTACCTTTTTTTGCGCAAAACTTCCTTCTGTCAACTCCGCGCTAAAAATGCTCCGTTAAATCAAAAGGTAATTAATACAAAAGGTCCCTACCTTTCAATATTATTGTGCAAAACGTCCCTACCTTTCATTTTTAGGAATAATTAACACAAAAGGTCCATATCTTTCAATGTTATTATGCAAAATGTCCATACCTTTCTTTTTTAGTATTTTCAGCCCTACCTTTTACCTTTCATTAAACAAAAGGTCCTTTTCATCCATTTTTTCAATAAAATGACGATTTTACCCTCCTATTCAAATGAAACAAAAAGAAAAGATGAATTACCAAATACAACCATAGTCCTTAAATTTTTTAAAAATAACAAAGAAACCATAAATTCTCAACCACCACCACTTTCACAACCTATCAAGCTGTCAACTATAAATCCACATAACACCACCTTTCGGCCACCATGCCCACCGGACTCCACCACCGTAAATGTAGTTGTTTCGGACAAATTGGTGACCAATACTATGGAGGAGGATATTGAGGAGAGTGAGGCGAGGCTGTGATGGTGGAGTCCAATAGGTGTTGTGGCCAAAAGGTGATGCTATATGGACCTATAGGTGGTGGTTTGGTGGGGTTGTGAAAGTGGCAGTAGTGAAGAATTTAGGACTTATCTGTAATGTTTTGAAAGATTTAGGACTATGATTGCAATTAATTATTTATTTTTCTTTTTATTCTTTTTGTTTTATTTGAATAGAAGGATAAAATTGTCATTTTATTGAAAAATGAATGAAAATGACCTTTTGTGCAATGAAAGGTGAAAGGTAGGGGTGAAATGCTAAAAAATGAAAGGTATGGACTTTTTCCACAATAACATTGAAAGGTAGGGACCTTTTGTGCTAATTACCCTTCGAATTAATGGAGAATTTTATCGGGGAGTTGACAGAAGGACATTTTGCTCAAAAAAATGTAAAGGCGAGGGTGTAATCCGCCAGAAAAGAAAGGTAGGGACGTTTTCTACAAAATCATCGAAAGGTAGGGATGCTTTGTGCTAATTACCCTTCTTTTCTACTCACGTCAACATCTTTGCCTGAAATCATTGTTCTTTATTATTTTGATAACTTGAATCATATGCATGAGTGCTTCAAACCTGGATTTGTGTTTAAACAATGAAGGCTAACTTGTCAATTCCTAATTCTGATCTCTAATTTGAGCTTTGTGAAACTATTCTTTCACGTAATGATTTAGATTTTGATATTGCTCATCATCGATCTATTAGAATCTCTCATCCTCCTGATTGCAATGGTTTTGCTCATATGTCTCTTTATGCTACTTTATCATTTGTTCCAATTTCATGTTGTTGCTCAAAGGCTATTAAACATGAATGTTGGGGGAGAGGCAACAGTAGATGAACTTCGAGCTCTTAAAGAAAATCACACATAAGATGTTTTTGTTATGCAATGAATATCAATGTCATTGGTTGTAACTGGGCTTACTAGAACAAGCTACGTTGTGATGGTATTTTGGACTGCTATAATGCACATTTTGTTGTTCTCGGCAATAGATAGGAATATGAGATGGATTATGAGGGAAACTTCGCTCTGATTGTCTAGGTGACTAAGATACAAATGGTTATCTATATTATAAAATCCCAATGTCGGCCACTTCATCATATGGATGTTAAAAATGCATTTCTTCATGGTGATCTCAAAGAGTAGATTTATATGGCCTTGATACCCAAGTTGATCTTCTCATTTTCTTTTCATGTCTGTAAGTTGAAGCGATCACTGTATGGGTTGAAATAGGATCCTCGATTTTGTTTTGATAAGTTTCAGTCTATTTACTTCGATTTTTCGTTGATTAGAGCCAATATAACTCCTCTTTGTTTCTTTGCAAGACATATGTTGGTATTGTTCTTCTTATTGTTTATGTTGATGATATTATTACCACCGGGACATATTTAGACTTAATCACCATCTATAGCAGCATTTTTAGGCCTTCTTTCGTACGAAAGATCTTGGTCTTCTCTCATACTATTTGGAGTTGGAAATTCACTCTAATTATTTTGGTATATTTCTACATAAACATAAGTACAAAAAAGACTTAATTACTTTGGCCAATCTTTAGGATACTTCTTCTATAGATACTTCTCTAGAAGTAAACACGAAGTATCGACGTGATAAGGGTGATCTATTGTTCGATCCTAGTTTTATCAATAAATGGTGGGGAGCTTGAACTATTTGACAATTACTCAACCTAACATTTCCTTCATTGTCCAGCAAGTTAGCTAATTTAGCTCTAGGGCATCTATAATTGGTTGTCATTTGTCATATCATTTGATACCTTCGAGAGTCTTTGACCATTGGTTGTTCTTCCCAACCGGCATTCTCTTCATCCTGTTGCCTATAGTGATACGGGTTGGGCCAGTGTCCTAATACTCAATGGTCTATCACCAACTTGTGCATGTTTCTTGTTGATTCTTTGTCTATTTATGGCATGATTGTATAATATAAAGAGATTTATGCAATTATAAGCTTTCTAAATTGCTAATCTAGATTGAGGACAATTGTAGAAAATTAGCATTGTAATTAGCAATATAATTGGAAAATAGCTTTTATTTAATTTGAGGAATTCTCACAATGAGAAGCATTCAATTCAACTGACAGAAAAACAAGAAGTTGTAGCTACATTGAGTGCTTAGGCAGAATTTAAGCAACGACTCTTGGTTTTCATGAAATATTATGGCTTAAGATTATTTATATGATCTTTAATTTAAAAGGTCACAACCCATGAGACTAATTAGATAATAAGTCTACAATCAATGTTGTACATATTTAGGTATGACGTGATCAAACAAAACCCATAGGTTGATTGCCACTTCCAGTGGCGAATCTAGCATCAATGTTCAGCTAGGACGGAGGTTGATTTTGACCATTGATCGTCGAAAATCAACGATCGTAAAAGCCTGGTCCGGTCGGCGGCCAATTGTTTATTAAAATTAGATTAAATGATATTAAAAATTATTCAATATATATGTAAATGCACTAAAATCTAGAAATTATATAGATATGAAATATAGTTCAATACAACCCAAAATGCTAAAAAAAATATACAATACAACCTTATTCCGTAGTTGTAAGCTTAGATAACTGAATTTTACGAGGTCGCATATTTTGAAAACGCTACAATATTTTCTCATTCTCAAGTTTTATAAAAAAGATTTTTCTCAATGTAAACCACCAAATTGTCATTCAACAATTCATCTCCCATTTTGTTGCGCAGATCATTCTTGATTAGATTCATAGCCGAGAATACCCTTTTAACACTTACAGTTGCCACAGGTAATAACAAAACCAATGTGATCAGCCTATAAACCAATGGAAAATCCCCAAGTGTTTTACAATATTGTTAATATACATATCATTCAATAGTATAATAGGAATTAGGAATTAGGAAATATTATTTTTATCATGGGTATATGCGATTTTTCCCTATTTCTTTTCTCTTAACTCGAATTAATAGCCTATGATTTCATTTCGGATCATCACAGAAGATGTACAGATCAGCAATTATAAGCCTCAAACCAATTCAACCATTCATTCCAAACAAAACATTTATTGATTGAATCGGTGAAATATGCATGAATAATTTTATTTTTTCTAATAAACTACTTAATGGAGATTGAATTAAAAATTTCAATGGTTTATATCATTAGAATATTTTATTGGACTCTTTAATCCCAACTAATAAATTAATAAATAATAATGGACAAAAATAAGCATCAAAAAATGATAGAATTCGTAATTTATTTATGCCATCCCCATCCATATTATATCTTCACAAATCAAAAATTGATATTATAAAGTAAATGCCCAACCTCAGCAATTTTTTAACCATCTATTATCTATATATATCAGAGAAAGCTGAGCAAATATTGAAAAATTGTCCAAGACTCCAACTTCACGTCTTCATCACTACTGACTCACCAACAAAAAGTAAACTTTGAAACAAATAAAACTTGGCAATTGATATGAAATATTAAAAACTAGTTACAAATTAACAAATGACATAAAGAAATAGAGAATTATGTATTTATTCAAGAACAACTGAACAGGTAAAAAGCCTATAATAATACCGATTTTGACGGGAAGGAAATCGAAAGCAGCCAAACGGGACTGATTCGGGAGGGAAAAGGAAAGCTTGCTATTCGCTGGCTCGCTGCTGCTACGGCCTACAGGTTGCTTGCTGGTGCTGGAGTGATGCTCAGCTGGTCGGTCCTTTCCGACTCCAAGTCTCCCACTGTGAAGTGCGAAGGGCAAAGTGCGATCTGCCCTAGTTTGCTAGCGGTAGTGGAGTAGTCTGGTCGGTAATGTTTAGGCCCTTAGTTTAGGGAATAATCTGGTTATATGGTAATGGATTGGTGATATGATCCAGGAGTCGAGCCTGACGAAGGCGAGTGCAAGACGAGATCCGTTGATAATCGATAGAGGACCAATTACGCGATCAAGGACAAAGTAAGTGAAACAAGCGATGGGATTGCTCATTCAAGAAACCGTTGATGAAACCATGTTCGAGGCTCAAAATGGATCAACTTTTATGTTCGGGTCGAATGTCGAATCAACTTGGATCAATTTATTATCAAGCGACGAAATCGGAGGTTGAAAACAAGCCTGTGCGGCCGCATAGGCAAAACACCATGCGGCCGCACAAGCAAAAAATTTGGCGAATTTTCCAATTTTGGCAATTTTCCATATTTTGTTAGATTTTGATTCTTTTCCATATTTTGGGGATTATGCTCGACTTTTGCATGATTTTTACCTAGTTTTTAGGTTTAGTATAAATAGGAGTTTCCATTCAATTGTTAAAAACTTTTGACATTATTGATATTGAATTAAATTGAGGCGTATTGTCTTCTCTTCATCATTCTTCATTGAACAATTTCGAACTTATCAAATGATAACTTGTGGCGTTCAAACAACCGGATTTAATTCTTGGATTGTGTGATCAAGGGGTCTTTCAAGCGTCGTTCTTGTTGGATTTTTTGGTTCGACTTTCTTTTGGATTAATCCTAAACTCTTGGATTAATTTGGCTTTCT